>NC_133122.1:93607578-93737987 GCF_033568475.1 Henckelia pumila
AAGAAACCTAGCCACTCTGGTACTCAAATCCAATCCTATAAGAAGATAATCACTATATCATTTATAGTTTACTAAAAGTCTTAACTTGACTAATAGATAATCACAGAAGATAATCTGAGTCTAGTAATTTACCTGCGTCCATTGTTATCCATTTGATGATGATGGCCTCAAAACCTAGGCAAAACTCTGTTATGATCCTGGTAGCACCTCTCTATCGACCGGCCATTGAAACGACACCAAGAATGCCTTAAAAAACTCTTAGAAACACCTAGAGGCGAGAGAAAAAGGATAGGAATGAGAATTTGAAAAAGATATCTCGACCCTCTATATATAGGCGATGATCGAAATTACCGAACTCACGATCGTATCTTTTGATCTCCCTTCGGAGCTTTCGATCTTGTTTTCGATCGTTCTAGACCAACCACGTATCTTTGATTGGACAACTCGACTGCCGATAGCCATTCGGAACTACCGAACTCCACCCTGCCAATCACAAATCTGTTAACCCATATCTGCCTGTCGGGGTACGTTCGGATCTTGCAAACTCGGGATCGGAGCTTCCGAACCTCTCAACCACTAGGACCTCTCCGGACAATTTCCAAACGTCCTGAATCCGATTATCTACTTATTAATCTCATCTGATAATTCCTTAATCACACTTTAATCATTCAAAACATTCTTAGAAAATTAATTTCTTATTTTGGAAATCGGGCTACAACATTTTCCCCACCTTTAAAATTTTCTTCCTCTAAATCCGGTCTTGGTCAAACCTGATATTGTACCCTCGACGGGATTCCCAAAACTGCTGATTGATTACTGATCTATTATATAAGAAAATTTATCTTCTAGAACCCTAGATTTTCGGTCGAATATACATCCGACAATCCATAGGTCATAATGAAGACATATGATATCTGATCCTTTACTGGCCTATAACATTCCTCCATGTTTTCGACTTAGAACTGTGACTGATCCATCCCAAAATATCCTTGGAATTACCGTAACTAGCATTAGAATATTTCTTGCCACACACATCTTCTGGCTAAAAATTTACGATGTCCTAAGTTAACTGTCTAGCTAAGGCCAGCAACATGTTTACCCTTCAATTCCCTTATTCATCTGATGCAAAAACCCATCTGCACAGGTAGAATATGATTTACTCCCATTTTGAATAACTTAATATAGTTTTTCTGGCATCACACTAAAGCATCCAAAAGTTGATACCAACTTCTAGCAGTCACCATGGTTCAAGTGACGAACACCACTGGACGAGTCAACAACTCAATCATCAATTTCTTAGTCATAAGGCCAAATTCAAATGACAGTCTAATTACCCAATAGCTAAGAATACACACAAGACTAGAGTCATTCCTGAATTCCAATAAATAACACGAAATTTCCGTCCAACCACTATTCAATATCTCGATATCTTAACAAATCTCAATTCATCAACAATTAATCCCAATATCTGGTGCCATAATAAGTCGAGATTCCTTTGATATCTAACTTATACCCCGATCATCAATGGTGGTGTTGCCTTGTAGCGACCCAAACCAAATTCATTGCCTAATAAGAGTTAGAGCATAATTAAGCATGCATTTAAAATAAATCGCTGCGGAAGACTTAAATAAAAGATGACCGGTAGAATAAAACCGGTTAAATAAACCAATAACAACCCAATCGAATTACAAATAATCATAAGGGTTAAAGACGTACAGCAAATCCTGCAGTCTTCAAGGGTCACTGGCCTCTCCAAGCTCCTGGTGCTCAATCCTGCACCTACACATACCCCGTCAAATTGGGTGTCCAGACATACAGAAAATACTGGACTTGAGCTCTAAGCTCAATAAATAAGAAATTATATATATAATATATGTAACACATAAATGTATTTAAAACCAGGGTAAAACAATATACTTAGGGCGCCAAGAATATGCAGGGCTGTGTCGGATAGCTAATCCGTGGTGTCACTCCCATATTCTCCTACCAACTATAGCGTCTACTCCACCGTCATGGTTGCTCCTAGTGATAGCAAAACTGATGAAACTTAAAATTTGTAATTATTTATATGTTAAAAAGTGTGTTTTAAAATTTAAGTGTAATTAAAATTATGAAGTTGTATTATTTTAGTGTTATGTGTTTATATTTAAATGTTTTACTAAAATGTTGTATTTTACGGTTTACGCAGGTTTGGTAAAAATAAAATTACTCAAGCTACAGAGGTCATAATGGAGTAATCTCAAAACCTGTAGAATCACAAAAGAGGCATCTGCAACTTTGTAGAAGACAAGAAATTCCAAAAACTTCATTAAGATGATCAAAATAATCAAACATCAAAATGGAGATAGATTTACTTTTACTATGACCAGCTTGGAGTAAAAATATCATAAGTATTTCATATGTTATCCAAAAGGGGTGAATGAGTTGTCCAAACACATCTACACAAAATATCCTACGTGTTCTATGTTGAAAAGAAAGGCTGAATCGGTGGTCTAAGGCATCAAACATGCCAATTAAAGTTGGGTCATGGTATTGACATTCAAGGAGACAAGCACCCACCAACTTTACTATTTCACATTTAATGAGCCTTGGACTCTTGCTCTCATTTGGCCTATAAATAGATGTGTTGTATAAGCTTTGTAGTGTGTAAGAGTGTAGAGAATTCTTCATTTGTAAAATAAATATTGTGTGTGTGAGAATAAAAGTTTGAGTGTGCAAGTTTCTCAAGTTCAAGTATGAAATTTCTTTTATCTTTATTCTTGAGTTTCATGTTCATGGAAAGCTAAATCTTTTTATGTCAAGGTGAAAAGGTTTCATTGTTGGTCAAGTAAGATTGTCTATATTTTGTATATTCTTTTCTTTTCTATTTTTATTTTTACTAATTGATCTTTATTTGTAGGTATAATTTTGGATGATTTGTTGTTATCTATTTACATCAAATGCTTGGTACCTTGAATGTGGTTACCTTGATTTGTTGTCAAATATGATACAATAAATACTACAATAATTATATACTATAAATATATGTATCTATTTATAATAAAGTCATATATATTATTTAGACGATAGCGCGACACTGTCGGTTGTTCTAAATAATATATTGTGATTTGAACTAACATTTACTTTCTCGCATCTAACTTTTACTTTATCGCAACTAACATTTACTTTTCCGCAACTAACATTTACTTTCTCGCATCTAACTTTTACTTTTCCGCAACTAACATTTACTTTATCGCATCTAACATAAAGTCATATATTTTATTTAGACGATAGCGTGGCTCTGCCGGATGTTCTAAATAAAATATTGTGATTTGATCTAACATTTACTTTTATGTCAATTTATATTTATGCATTTATATATATATTATGGGTACCATGTATTAAATATCGGTTGATATTAATATAGTGGGAACTATATTATATGATATACTTGTTTAAATGTTTCATTGTTCTTTTATGTTTATTTTTATTTTAGTTTCTTTTATTTATTTTTATTAAGCAATCTTAAATAAACCAACAATGAAACTTTGAAACCTTGACAATTTTATAATTTGTGTATTTGAAGTTTTATAATAATATTTTCATCTATAATATATTATTGCTAAAATTAAACTTACAACATCCTCTCCGTGGATCGATCTCGTACTCACGAGTATATTACTTGCAGACAACCTACACTTGGGTGAATTACAATTTAAGTTGTAGCAAGTTTTTGGCGCCGTTGCCGGGGAGGTATAAATTAAGTTTAATTTTGTTATTATGTAAATAGTATGTTGTTTTTTATTGTATGATTGTTTGGAGTCGTAAACAAAGTGGTAGACTTGTTCGAGTAACTGAAAATATTTTAAACATGGACGATAATTCTAATAATCAAGATGATAATAATAATAATCATCATCATCAAGAACATGAACAACCAAGAACACTTAGGCACCATATGAATCCAATAAGAACTAGTACACCATCTTGTTTTGTTTTTCCTCCTGATGCATCTAATTTCAATTTTAAGCCACAAGTCATTCAACTTTTACCAAATTTTCATGGCTTAGATTCTGAAAATCCATATTTGCATTTAAGAGAATTTGAGGAGGTTTGCAACACTTATAATGATCAAAATTGTAGCATGGATACTGTTCGATTAAAGCTTTTCCCTTTTTCCTTAAAAGATAAAGCTAAAACATGGTTGCAAAATTTGAGATCAAGTTCAATAAGATCATGGGAAGAAATGCAACAACAATTTCTAAAAAAGTTTTTTCCTTCCCATAGAACAAACTCTTTTAAAAGACAAATTACAACTTTTTCTCAAAAACAAGGGGAAGCATTTTATCAATGTTGGGATAGATATAAAGAGTTACTTAATACATGCCCACATCATGGTTTTGAAATATGGAGAATAGTTTCTCACTTTTATGAAGGTTTAATACCTAAAGATAGGCAAATGATAGAATTCATGTGTAATGGAACTTTTGAAGATAAAAACCCAAATGAAGCTATGGAATATTTGGAGTCATTAGCAGAAAATGCTCAAAATTGGGATAATATAGGCTCAATTGAACCACCAAGTAAAACCAATAATTCAACAAATGGAGGTGGTATTTATCATCTTAAAGATGATGTAGATGTTCAAGCTAAACTTGCATCTTTAGCAAGAAAAATCGATTCATTAGAAATGAAAAAGAGTGATCAATTAAAAAGTGTTCAAGAAATTGTTTGTCATATATGTGACACACATGATCATCTTACAAAAAATTGTCCTACTTTGCCTTCATTTAAAGAATGTCTCCATGAACAAGCCAATTATGTTAACAATTTTAAAAAACCAACATTAGATCCTTTTTCACAAACATACAATCCTGGTTGGAGAAATCATCCCAATTTTAGTTGGAGGAACGATAATAATGTACAACCTTCACAACAACCTTTTCAAAATAACCAAAATCATCAAGGTTATGCTCCTTATATCCCACCTCCAAGAAAAAATTTTGAAGATGAAATTCATGCATACATTCAAAAGCAAGAGTCTATCAATATTCAAAACATTCAATCTATGAATGATTTGAAAGAAACTCTTGCAAAATTTGCATCTGCACTTAATATTCATGAAAAAGGAAAATTTCCATCTCAACCACAACCTAATCCTAAAAATCAAAATCAAGAAAAATTTGATCAAGTAAAATCTGTTATTACTCTTAGAAGTGGTAAAATAGTTAATGATCCATATAGTGATGAAAACAAAGATCAATTAAACTCAAAGAGTAAGGATTCAAATCCTGATACTTTTGAGAAAGATGATGCTTTGAGTCCTAAAAATAAGAAAATTGATGATAAAATAAATAAACATGTTCCTTTTCCTCATGCATTAGTAAATAATAAAAAACAAAAAAATGATTCTGATATTTATGAAGTTTTTAAACAAGTAAAAATAAATATTCCATTATTAGATGCTATTAAACAAGTGCCTTCTTATGCAAAGTTTTTAAAAGATTTATGTACTGTGAAAAGACAATTGCATGTAAAGAAGAAAACATTCTTAACGGAGCAAGTAAGCTCTATTATTCAAAATAATTCTACCTTGAAATATAAAGATCTCGGTTGTCCAACAATTTCATGTATTATTGGAAAAAATAAAATTAAAAAAGCTTTGTTAGATTTGGGAGCAAGTGTGAATTTAATTCCTTATTCAGTTTATGAAAAGCTTAAGTTGGGAGATTTAAAACCTACATCTGTCACTCTTTTACTAGCCGATAGGTCAATCAAAATACCTAGAGGTATCGTAGAAGATGTGTTAGTTCAAGTCGATAAATTCATATATCCTGTGGATTTTATTGTCTTGGATACACAACCAATAGAAGTACATAACGAAATTCCAGTAATATTGGGACGTCCATTTCTAGCAACTTCAAATTCTTTAATTAATTGTCGAAATGGAATAATGAAATTGTCTTTTGGAAATATGACTTTAGAACTTAATGTGTTCAATTTATGTAAACAACCAAGTATTAATGAAGATGAAGATGATAATGCAATAGAAACAATTGTGGAAGAAAATATACACCAAGAAAACTTAAATCAACAATCTGAAGTTTGTTTAGTGGAAAGTTTTGATTCAAAAAATGTTTTTAAATCAAAGTTATTTGAAGAAATTAATGAACTTGAAGAAGTAAAAGAAAATGATCATCCAAAACTTGAATTAAAACCCTTGCCAATAGAACTAAAATATGCTTTTCTTGGTGAAAATCAAACATATCCTATTGTAATATCTTCTACCCTCTTACCAAAACAAGAAGAAGATGTAATAACACTACTTAAAAAACACAAAAATGCAATTGGATGGACTTTGCAAGATATAAAAGGTATAAATCCTTTAATCTGCACACATAGAATTCACTTGGAAGAAAATGCTAAAACATATCAACAACCACAAAGAAGATTAAATCCACACATGAAAGAAGTTGTTAAAAATGAAGTTTTAAAACTATTAGATGCCGGAATTATTTATCCAATCTCGGATAGTAAATGGGTAAGTCCAACACAAGTAGTACCAAAAAAATCAGGCATCACTGTTATAAAAAATGAAAAGGGAGAATTATTACAAGCTAGGATTCCATCTAGTTGGCGTATGTGCATTGATTATAGAAAATTAAATGATGCAACTAGAAAAGATCACTTTCCGTTACCATTTTTAGATCAAATTTTAGAGAAAGTGGCAGGTAATCCTTATTATTGTTTTCTTGATGGGTATTCGGGGTATTATCAAATACCAATATCATTAGAAGATCAAGAAAAAAATACTTTCACTTGTCCGTTCGGAACTTTTGCTTTTAAAAGAATGCCATTTGGTTTATGTAATGCCCCGGCTACTTTTCAAAGATGCATGCTAAGTATTTTTAGTGACATGATTGAAGAATTTGTGGAAGTTTTTATGGATGATATAACTGTTTTTGGAAACTCATTTGAAAACTGTCTTAAAAATTTGGAAGAAGTTTTAAAAAGATGTGAAGAAAAAAATCTTGTTTTAAATTGGGAAAAATGTCACTACATGGTTAAATCCGGAATTGTGTTAGGGCATGTCATATCTGAAAAAGGAATTGAAGTTGATAAAGCTAAGGTTGATGTTATTGCTAATCTACCATCACCAAACACGATCAAAGAAATTCGATCATTTTTGGGTCATGCGGGATTTTATAGAAGATTTATAAAAAATTTTAGCATAATATCGAAACCAATTTCAAATCTTTTAACAAAAGATGCACAATTTGAATGGACTCAAGAATGTGAAACTGCTTTTAAAAAGATAATTAATCTTTTAACTACATCACCTATTTTACAACCTCCTGATTGGTCTTTACCATTTGAATTAATGTGTGATGCAAGTGATTATGCTGTAGGAGCCGTGTTAGGACAAAGAAAAGAAGGTAAACCTTATGTGATCTATTATGCAAGTAGAACCTTAAATAGTGCTCAAATCAATTATTCAACAACTGAAAAAGAATTACTTTCAGTAGTGTTTGCATTAGATAAATTTCGATCCTATTTAATTGGTTCTACTACTATTGTTTACACTGATCATTCTGCCATAAAATATTTATCAAATAAACAAGATGCTAAGCCGAGATTAATAAGATGGATTTTGTTGTTACAAGAATTTGATCTTGTAATAAAAGATAAAAAAGGAAAAGAAAATGTAGTAGCCGATCATTTATCAAGAATAATTTCTGAATCATCTCAAAATGAAATACCAATAAATGAAAATTTTTCGGATGATCAACTATTTTATGCTACTACTATGCCTTGGTTTGCTAATATTGTAAATTTTCTTGTGACAAATAAAATGCCTTCTCATTGGAGTTCACAAGATAAAAATAAATTCTTGAAAGAGGTCAAAAAATTTTATTGGGATGATCCTTATTTGTTTAAGTATTGTCCTGATCAAATTTTTCGACGATGCATACCCGACAATGAGGTAAGTAGTGTCATTAAATTTTGTCATTCTGAGGCATGTGGAGGTCATTTTTCGTCAAAGAAAACAGCTGCAAAAATCTTTCAATGTGGATTTTATTGGCCTTCTTTATTCAAAGATACACATTCATTTTGCAAATCTTGTGAAAATTGTCAGAAAATGGGTTCAATTTCAAAACGAAACATGATGCCTTTAAATCCAATCATGATTATTGAAATATTTGACAGTTGGGGAATAGATTTTATGGGTCCATTTCCATTATCTTTTGGATTCACTTATATTTTAGTAGCTGTCGATTATGTTTCAAAATGGATTGAAGCAATTGCATGTAGAACTAATGATCATAAAGTTGTGATAAAATTTTTGAAAGAAAATATTTTTAGTCGATTTGGAATACCTAGAGCTATAATAAGTGATGGGGGAAGTCATTTTATAAATAAATCATTTTCTTCGTTGTTAAGAAAATATGGTATTACACATAAAGTTTCTACTCCATATCACCCTCAAACGAATGGTCAGGTTGAACTTGCAAATAAAGAAATAAAACAAATTTTGGAAAAAACAGTCAATCCAAATCGAAAAGATTGGTCTTTAAGATTAAGTGATGCATTATGGGCATATAGAACTGCATTTAAAACATCATTGGGGATGTCACCATATAGATTAGTTTTTGGAAAGCATTGTCATTTACCTGTTGAAATTGAACATAAAGCTTATTGGGCAATTAAAGCGTTTAATACTAATTTAGATGATGCATCTAAATCAAGAAAATTGCAATTAAATGAACTAGAAGAATTAAGAAATGATGCATATGAAAATGCAAAGATTTATAAAGATAAAACAAAAGCATTTCATGATAAAAATATTATGAGAAAATCTTTTGAAATCGGACAAAAAGTTTTACTTTATAATTCTCGCTTGCATTTGTTTCCAGGAAAACTTAGATCGCGATGGTCTGGACCATTTATTGTTAAATTTGTCTATCCTCATGGTGCTGTTGATGTTGAAAATCCTAAAAATAATAATGTATTTAAAGTTAATGGGCAAAGACTTAAACCGTTTATAGAAAATGAAGTTCTTAATGAAGAGTTTATGCCTTTATATGATCCAACTTAATTGTTACTTATATTTTTATTTTATTTTTGCAGAATTGAGTTCACTTCCCGGTTAAGTGGCGGATAACGGTACTCCGTGACTACTTTCAGTCGGTTTTATTTCAATTTCCCAAAATAATTGAATATATATATATAAATATATATTATGGATGAAGCTATCAAAAAACTTGGTAAATATTTTCCATCTATTTCTAAAAAAGTTCTGAGAATGATTTATGAAGGCAGATGTGAAAGATTGAGAATGCTTATGCAAAAAGGAATCCCGGAGGATATTCGTCTTATAATTGAAGCCAAGGTTCGATTAGGTGGTGAAGTTCCAAAATTCTTACTTGTTCGAAATATGTCTGGACTAGGAAAAAGTACCTATGCGAAGAAAAGAAGGGCTAAAAGGTTAGATGTTTGTCATAATTGTGCCAGATGGACTTGTAATAGACAATGCAGATCTTTGGGATATGTTTCCACAAATAGAGAAGATAAAATTGATTTCATTAAGAATGGGCTGAGTAAAGAGTCATTGGATGATATCTCATTGACTCTTGAGACGCATTCTAGTGGAGATGTACAAGGTCAACTTCTCCATTTATGGAAACTATTCCAAGCGCAGCGTCATGGTGATGGTCTTGGGAATCTGACTAAAAAAGACCCTATTTGCCAATTTATAAGAAAATTGGATGGTAAGCCAACCCTCGACTCATAAATATTGAAGGAACACTGTGAGCCACAATCACATCACTGTTTATACGCATGCATGTTATTATTATATATTATTTTTTTACTATTTTCATCATTTTGTTCACATCTGTATTCCTATTTCTGTCTTATTCCTTGTTTTCCTTATAAAATCACTCAACTCTCTCTATATTTTTTTTTTAAAAAAAAAAGAAAAAAACATGACAGGATCTTCTTCACAAAAATTGAAAAATATTTGTGTCTTTTGTGGTTCTAATACTGGAAAGAATGAAATATTTGTTGATGCAGCAATTAATCTTGGAAAAAAGTTAGCAGAGAGAAAAATTCACTTGGTTTACGGAGGAGGCAATATTGGGTTAATGGGATCTATTTCAACAGCAGCTCATCTTGGAGGTAGTCAGGTTTTGGGTATTATTCCTACAGCTTTAGCTGAAGGAAATATTACAGGTGTTACGGTTGGGGAAGAGTTGAAAGTTTCATCAATGTACGAGAGAATAACTAAAATGATAGAAAATTCTGATGCTTTTATTGCCTTACCTGGTGGTTTTGGTACTTTAGAAGAAATTTTTCATGTTGTTTCTTGGGCACAACTTAATATCCATAATAAACCTGTTGGCTTGTTGAATATTAATAACTATTATGATGGTTTGTTGACTTTTCTCGATGTAGCCGTGGAACAAAATTTTATTTCAGAAAATTCACGAAGGATGCTCATCTCTGCTTCGAATGAAGACCAATTAATTGATGATCTCCAAGCTTTTGTTCATCAACCTGATTCAGCTATAACAAAGATCAATTGGTCTCAACCAACTAGTAAGAAAAGAAAACTGGATCATTGATTCAACATGTCATGAAATGGTTTGTGTTTGTTCCTCATCTTCAATAATTCCAGGTGATATCTCTTTCATCATGTACTCTTTATTAAAAAAAAAAAAAAAAAATTTAAAAACAATGTCATATTCAAGTTTGGGGGAGGGTTTATCTCTAAAAAAAAAAAAAAAAAATTTAAAATTTAAAAAAAAATATATTTCTATAATAATATTTATTTTTCTTTTTCAATGGCAGAGTAAGGAGTCAAAAACTCCTGACACGCATTAGTTTTTATTTATCATCTTATCACAATAGATTAGATTTTAATATTTCGTATATATTTAAATTGCAAACTACTAAGAAAATGAAGTTTTTTTGTATAGATGTTTATTTATTCTTCTTTTTATCAATTTAATAGAAAATATATAATTGATGGGATATAAGTTATAAATAATATATAATTGTGTGTTTTCAAATACATATTTTCTAAAACTTTTATGAGTATATAATTAAAGTGATATTGATTGAATAAATAATAACATGTATAATTGAGGGAATTAATTTGTAAAAGTGCAATAGTTACTCACATAAATTTTGTGAGTGAGGGGTAAGAATTGAGAAAACAACTTATAAGCTTTTATTGATTATTAAGAAATGGTTGATTACTAGATTAAACCCATTTTGAAAAAAAAAAAAAAAGAAAAAAAAAAAGAAAAATGAAAATTGGCTGCAAAGTTGTTTGAAGTTTGATTGTAAAGATGTAGAGTATTAATATCTCTACTATAATTATTAATGTAATAGATTTACCTCATAAAAAATAAAAAAATAAATAAACTTTGAAAAAAAAAATGTTACATTTTCAAAGTTTATTGGAGGTATTTGATTATGTAAAAACAATTTTGCAGCCAAGCAAAAAAAAAAAAAAAAAAAACAAAAAAAAATGGGTTTATTCTTTGTAAATCATCCTATCTTATTTTCAATATTAGGTTATTTGATTGTCTGCTTTACTAGCCATTTTCAAAGAGTGTATAATTTCTTCCAACTCCATGAGTGAAAAACAGCTATATATGAAATACTTTAACCCGAGAGAATATGAAGTTGAGACTTTTACATTAATATTCTTGATGATATACATGTTATGAAAATGATTTCTATTATCCTTTTAATTATATTATTCTCAAAGTTTTTAGAAAATATTTATGTAAAAAAAAGAAATTATATATATTTAATATTTTGATATTGTGTGAAATATATATGTATAGCCCATCCAATTACATATTGATATATTGGTTGATAATGAGATTTATAAATAAACATATGATCTCCTCACAAGTGTGTTTTTAAAATTTCAAAGTTTGCAAATTTAAATATATATATTAAGGAATAAAAATCTAACTTGTGATTTTATGATATTTTATGATATTTTATTACTAAGGGACTAGTAATTAGCCGGTTTGGGGGTGTGATGAAACTTAAAATTTGTAATTATTTATATGTTAAAAAGTGTGTTTTAAAATTTAAGTTTAATTAAAATTATGAAGTTGTATTATTTTAGTGTTATGTGTTTATATTTAAATGTTTTACTAAAATGTTGTATTTTACGGTTTACGCAGGTTTGGTAAAAATAAAATTACTCAAGCTACAGAGGTCATAATGGAGTAATCTCAAAACCTGTAGAATCACAAAAGAGGCATCTTCAACTTTGTAGAAGACAAGAAATTCCAAAAACTTCATTAAGATGATCAAAATAATCAAACATCAAAATGGAGATAGATTTACTTTTACTATGACCAGCTTGGAGTAAAAATATCATAAGTATTTCATATGTTATCCAAAAGGGGTGAATGAGTTGTCCAAACACATCTACACAAAATATCCTACGTGTTCTATGTTGAAAAGAAAGGCTGAATCGGTGGTCTAAGGCATCAAACATGCCAATTAAAGTTGGGTCATGGTATTGACATTCAAGGAGACAAGCACCCACCAACTTTACTATTTCACATTTAATGAGCCTTGGACTCTTGCTCTCATTTGGCCTATAAATAGATGTGTTGTATAAGCTTTGTAGTGTGTAAGAGTGTAGAGAATTCTTCATTTGTAAAATAAATATTGTGTGTGTGAGAATAAAAGTTTGAGTGTGCAAGTTTCTCAAGTTCAAGTATGAAATTTCTTTTATCTTTATTCTTGAGTTTCATGTTCATGGAAAGCTAAATCTTTTTATGTCAAGGTGAAAAGGTTTCATTGTTGGTCAAGTAAGATTGTCTATATTTTGTATATTCTTTTCTTTTCTATTTTTATTTTTACTAATTGATCTTTATTTGTAGGTATAATTTTGGATGATTTGTTGTTATCTATTTACATCAAATGCTTGGTACCTTGAATGTGGTTACCTTGATTTGTTGTCAAATATGATACAATAAATACTACAATAATTATATACTATAAATATATGTATCTATTTATAATAAAGTCAATATATTATTTAGACGATAGCGCGACACTGTCGGTTGTTCTAAATAATATATTGTGATTTGAACTAACATTTACTTTCTCGCATCTAACTTTTACTTTATCGCAACTAACATTTACTTTTCCGCAACTAACATTTACTTTCTCGCATCTAACTTTTACTTTTCCGCAACTAACATTTACTTTATCGCATCTAACATAAAGTCATATATTTTATTTAGACGATAGCGTGGCTCTGCCGGATGTTCTAAATAAAATATTGTGATTTGATCTAACATTTACTTTTATGTCAATTTATATTTATGCATTTATATATATATTATGGGTACCATGTATTAAATATCGGTTGATATTAATATAGTGGGAACTATATTATATGATATACTTGTTTAAATATTTCATTGTTCTTTTATGTTTATTTTTATTTTAGTTTCTTTTATTTATTTTTATTAAGCAATCTTAAATAAACCAACAATGAACCTTTGAAACCTTGACAATTTTATAATTTGTGTATTTGAAGTTTTATAATAATATTTTCATCTATAATATATTATTGCTAAAATTAAACTTACAACATCCTCTCCGTGGATCGATCTCGTACTCACGAGTATATTACTTGCAGACAACCTACACTTGGGTGAATTACAATTTAAGTTGTAGCAAAAACCAGGGGATGAGTCTCCACAAACCTGACTCAAATCCAAAACAGGACGCAAGGCTCATATGGAAACTGACAATACCTTACTTGAGTCCATGATGAGTTACAAGCTCCCTATGAAAACTGTCAATGACTCACATCTCTTGGGATGCGGTCCAGTGTAAAAGCATGCATGTGCTAAAACAGTAAATCATGAAAAAACATATAGCACATAATCATGCAACATATAAGCATATATATCATGCTAGTCATCTTAGTAAATAATTACGTACCTTACTACAGGCAATCCTAGCAGTCCCACTCTAGGTTCCAAGCCTATAATCAGCTTTACAGTGCAAATACTCATGCATCATTCATTAAGCTCTAATAGCCTTAACTAAGCTATTGCATACTCCCAAATAATCTTAGGAAGCCAAAGCTATATGTGCGTCTGTCGTCAGCCCACTGATGGCGACTGCCCCAAAACTTTGGCACAGCTCTGCTACAACGCCGGGATCGCTCTGCTACTTTCGGATTCCCAATAAGACGCCTAGAATTTCCTAGATCTAAGTTTGAAGGCTAAGAAAAGAGAGAGAAGAGAGGAGATAGGTGAGTTGCAAATGAGCCTCGATACCTCTATTTATAGACAGCGAACAGAACGCCCGTTCCTACAATGTTGCATCCAATTTCCATCGTTGCGTCTGTCCGACGAACGTTGCATCCGATTGTCACATCATGATCATAAGCAAGGACGCTATCTTGCTGACGGCACGGATGACATCAGATGGCCAGAATATTGTGTCCGTTCCACGAACGTTGCTTCCGTTCCTGGTCACCCTTCGAGCCATTTCCGATCATTCTAAATCAATTTCTGAATTCCGTTAATCCAACATGAATTTCCTTAATCATGTATTAATAAATCAAAACATGATCACACAATTAATATACTAATTAATCGCTAATTACGGATACAAGTCACTACATTTTCTCCCCCTTAAATGATTTTGTCCTCGAAATCTGGGGTAGAACCTCGAGAACGTATTAAAGACACTTGCTTGAGTGTTTGGTCGAAATAGATTCCGACACACTCAGACTCTTGTCGAATTCCCTACAAACCTCAATCGCTTGAACAACTTTCAGCACTCTTCAAATCCCCTGGACTAGGTTTTGAAAGTCTATGTGCTAACATACGAACATCAAATCTCATTGGCACTAATGTATCAAAACATTGATACATCTTCCATCCTAACCGCGATTTCACAGATCACGAAGGATACAAACACCCGCTTGATCAAGATCATTGTCCTAAGGAAAAGTCTTAGACTGACGAAGACCAAGTCATAACCTGACTGCTTTATGACATTCGTAAAATCACTAACTGAACCTAACCATTTAATGATTCCAAAAGTTCTTGGTGAATAACACCTCTGGCCAGACAACACAATTCCCCACACTGTGTTGACTCAGTAAATCCTGAATTTCTCCTCATTGAATTCAGTCGCCACAAAGTCATACTTCAACATAACTGCTTCACATGATTCCCTAGACTAATTATCTTTCCCATGCTACTCCAAAGCAAAACAAGCTTCCCAAAGAAATTATCGAGAACTCGGACTATCCAGTCTTGTACTAACCACAGTTCATGTTTCTAAGTATACTCAATATTGTGTCATAAAGGAACTCTCATCACATGACAATCATGTCACAAAATTTTTCCTTGAACCATTGGTCTGTGAAGTCATACGCATATGCTGCAATGGAAATCATCGTATTTCTAGTGATCTACAGATTCTTGACCATAGGTTATTCACCCATGAATTCCAAACGATGGAAATCCTCTTGGTAGTTATGCATACTCGCAATCACTGTACACACATCAAGACTAAGGCAAGCTCCTATCAATATGCTCGACTGGGACATTCCATAGTGCAAAGACATATGGAAACGCTTCATATTCTATCTCAAAACTCGACAGTCATTGCACTTGATATTGAAAGAGTAGGTGCCCGATGAGCCAACTTGTGGCTAAGGGCTTTGATTACTCTTTGTATAAACAATCTTTTGTTTAATATTATTTACACTTTTATTAATGGCAATGACTTTATCTTTCTTCATATTGTTATATTGTGATATAATATTGTTGTTTTGATAAAGACCTTGAATATACTATAGTGTATGTAAGATGTGGTAGAACATGGAGATGTCTATCATGAAACACATCTTATAGTCACTGTATATTCTAAACTGTTCCTAGTCGATTGAGCCGTCCGATAATAAGGATAAGGATCGCTCGAGTTTGAGACTAGCATTTGCGATGCGGAGTACCACGTTTCATTGGTAAGGAACATAGAGATGTTCGAAGCATGCAAATGGATATTCATATGATGAATGATCGAACTACCCTATCCGGACTTTCCAAGTGGTTATCACTTATCGAGTGGATATAGTCCGAGGTTTTGGTTGTACACCATTAGTCCTTACTACTTGAAACATCATTGAGACTCTATATTTTAGTACTGTGCTTTGACTCGTTTACCGACTCTATTGGGGTCATCAGGTGTCGGGATTGGGTACAGTTACAACACATATAGGATTCGATGCTTTGTTGTCAAGGATTCACCACATACTTGCGAGTGTGGATATCCTATGCGATCTAAGGAGATATTAGTGTGACGAATCTCTGGCCAGAGTACATGATGTGGTTTAAGAAATGGTTTCTTAGTAGCACATGCGATGTCACTATTTGATCTTCAAGATGTATTGCATAGTTATCGAATCTCGAACGACTCTCGATATACCAATGGTTGTTGATTCGATCGGGATATATGGATGAAGGGACCGTACTGTACGCTAACCAAAATCTATTGGTTCTTGTAGGCACTATCAGTGATACCTAGGGAATCATGGGGCGATGTTGCTAGGCGCTCTTACCATGATTCGATGGGCAAGTCGGAAATTGTTGTTCCGAGTCACAAGGAGTTGTGAGCCCACGGCTAGCTGTATCCCTGAACCATTGAGGGTCACACAGTGTAATGGATTTTTAATCCCCGTTGAGATAGTTAAATTTAAAGAGTTAAATTTAATGAACAAAGAAGTTGGACTTCTTAATTATGAGTAGAGGAGTAAGATTTTCTAAAATGACATAAGGATGAGCATTTTTTGGAAATCACTGAATTCGGATTCAGAAAAATTTATCTTGACTTTAAAAGGTGGATAAATGGTTTCTGTGCACATTGGTGAAATCGGTTTATCAATCGGAGTCACGATGAATTTTATATTAATTTCTGAACATGCGGGCTTTTCTTGTCGGGCTTGAACTTATGACTAATGGGCCCTAAGCTGTTAGTGGCCTACATTATAATAAAGTTATTGCAGTACAAAAATTAGAGAACAAGGTCACAATTTTCGAAAAAACCCTATTTTTCTCTCTGAAGTGGCCGACCCCCTCTTCCCTCTGCTCGGTAAAATCCAGCCTGTGAATTTTGAATTTGCAGTCTGGTTTAACGGATCAAATTCGTTAATCTCTTCGTAGAAACTTCTGATAGATTTTCTAGTGCAATCTATCAGAGGGATTAAATATCCGTTCGTGGACCTGATTGAAGAACAGTTCGTCCATCAGTTCCAGGGATATACAACAAGAGCAGAACAATCTGTTGGTGTCCAAAATCTCGATTCGAGATTAAAGGTAAAAATTTTATAATCGTTATTTAATTTTTACACACACACAATTTAATCGTAAGGTTGATACCTATTATGGAATCGTTCCATACAAAAATTTTAAACTTCCGCTGCACCGGGTATCAATCCTGATTGATCTGATCGCCGCGTTTTCCAACAGTGGTATCAGAGCCAGGTTGCTCAGATCAAGCGATTAAATTAATCGATTGTACAAAAAATTTTTAGGCCTCGGTTTTTGAAACAAAATAAATATTTTAAAATAAAATTTTTTTTTTCCGGGCAAAAACTCGGGCAGCGATTGGATCGCTTCCCGGGGGGGGCAGGGCGTCGCTGCCCGGCCCGACCCCATTAGGGCGCGGGCAGCCCGGGAATGTCCCGGGCGGCCCGCGGGAAAAATTAATTTTATAATTTTTAAATTAAATTTTAATATGTTAAAATTCTATTTTTGGTCCGATCGAAAATTGTTTTTTGATTGGTCCACGAGGCGTCGGATCGAATTGTTCGAGTCCAAAAATTTTAAAATTGATTTTTGGATAAATTTGAATTTTTGAAAAATTTAAATATTTTATCCGTTAAATTGAATTTTGAAGTTAATTATTTTTGGTACAATTGATGATAAGATATGATCTTATGGATATATTGAGTAAAATATGATTTTATGTATAAAATTGGATTTTATAGATAAAATATGATTTTATTTGATAGAAAGATAAAATATGATTTTGTATGTAAAATAAGATTTTATATATGGAATATGATTTTATCCTTTTAAATTTAAATTGCCATTGCATGTTATCCAATAAATTAATTTTGAATTAAATGTTATTGGATAAGGATGATCGATTGCCATGACCAATTTTGTAGGTGTATGTTAGGAATTTACATTTTTTTTATTGTTGTTGGTTTTATTAATGGGCCTGGTTTATGGCCCAATATGAATTGTCATATGTAATAAAATTGGGCTTGGTTTATGGCCCGTTCCCACCCCTTAAAAATGTATCCCCTACTTGTCATTGTTATTTATTGTAAATACATTAGATTTAGTGGGAGATCAAGATTTGAAGACGGTAGTGGGCCCAGCAGACAATAAAGACAAAAGAAATGTAAATTGGAAGCTCAATGTAATAGGATTGCATTGCATACTGCATATTACCTAGGATTGGACTAAGACTCGTGATTGGCAACCACGGGTCGATTAGAAATGGAATCGATCATCCAATATAATATGTGATATTATAGTTGTATGCATGTTTTAGACAAAATTGTGTGAATCCGACAAGCATACAAAATTTTAAAAAGGATGAGACAAATTTTTATAATTAAAATCCCTCATTTTAAATATGATTTAAAATTGATATCAAGATAAATAAAAGAAATTTAAATTTGTTTAAATGTTCCTACCTTCCATCAACGATCAATGTATGAGATGCTACCCGCGGATACGGTCCGGCTCATATTATTGGGGGGGCCCGTTCGTTGGAAAGTTGTACATTGGATCGACACATGTTGTAAGTTGGGTGGAACTCCCATGGGATCGGCTCATATTATTGGGGGATCCACATGGCGACCGTCCATCACAACTTAATATTGATGGGTCATCTTGACATGTCACAATAAATGGCGTCATATTATTGGGCCCTTATTGGACATGAGGTAAAAAACATGGAGGTTGCTTTGGAAGCAATTGGGCTCTACCTTTTGAAATTACGGTTGACTGATATTATTCGGGACCATAGATTGTCAATTGGACTCCATGTTCTCACTAAGGAAAACAGTTTTCCGTTTTCACTAGAGGGTAGTGAAATCGTTAAAATAGTGGGAGTGAGATTCATAAAATAAATTTCGCCTATTTTATGTCTTAGTAAATTGTTTAAACAATCACTGATATTTGTCTGTTTCTTTTCAGTATTTCATAAGATGAATTCACGTAATCCACTTTTCTCGATCCTCGAACAAAATAAGTTGACTGGCGCAAACTATACGGAATGGTTCCGTAAGTTGAAGATTGTCTTGACTTCGGAGAAGATGCTCTACGTGTTAGAAAAATTTCCTCCGAAGGAAGCACCAGCTGACGTAAGTCCGGAAGAGTTAGCCAAACTTGATACATGGTGGGACCATGATATCAAGACCAAATGCTATATGCAAGCCTCGATGTCTGATGAACTCCATAGGCGATTTGAGGACACCGTGAATGCTGCTGACATTCACGTACAACTCAAGGAACTTTTTGGGGCTCAATCGAGGGCTGAAAGGTTTGCTACTGTAAAGGAGCTAATGACGTGTCGCATGCGTGAAGGGACTTCGGTCCGTGATCATGGGGTACGAGTGATTTGGCTCATACAGAAGTTGGTAACCCTTGATTTGGTGTTGGAGCATGAACTCAACGTGGACTTACTACTTCTGTCTCTTCCTTCTTCGTTTGACGGATTTGTGGTGAATTTCAATATGAACAAGATAGAGGCCTCCCTTGAAGAGATGGTCAATATGCTTGTGACATATGAATCCACATTAAAGAAGGATAAACCGGCTTTCTTGGTGGGCTCCTCTTCTTCTGCTAAGAAGGGGCCAAGTACAAAGGGTAAGAAACGTTCTGCCCCACCCAAGAAAATCGAACCCGAGAAGAAGTACAAGACAAAGGCTTCAAACATGGAAAAATCCAAGGATGTTTGCCATTACTGCAAGAAGCCCGGTCATTGGAAGCGTAACTGCAAGGAATATCTAGAGCAGTTGCGAACTGCAAAGGGTATGTTCTATATTGAAATAAATGTTTCACTTAATACTACTTCTTGGGTATTGGATACCGGATGTGGATCTCACATTTGCAATGATTTGCAGGTGATGACAAGAAGTCGCAGGCTTAGAATGGGTGAGACCCAGCTGAGTCTCGGAAATGGTTCCAGAGTTGAAGCTAAAGCCATGGGAGATGTTTATTTAATTTTGCAGAACGGTTTTAAGTTACTTTTGAGAGATGTTTTATTTGTTCCGGATTTAATTAAAAACATTATTTATGTTTCTATGCTTGATAGAGATGGTTATTCTTGCAATTTTGTGAATGGGATTTGCAATATTTACAAGAATGAATGTTTGATTGGAAATGGACAAGTTGAAAACGATCTATACAACTTAAAACTAAAAGACGTTCCAATAAATTATGTTGATAAACCGGCAACAACAAACAAAAGGAAAATCGATAGTCAAAACCCGGCAAACCTTTGGCATGCTAGGCTAGGTCATATTTCCTCGAGGAGGATGAACAAGCTAGTGGGAGAGGGCATGTTTGATATGTCTGATATTAACTCTCTACCTACTTGTGAATCCTGCCTGAAAGGAAAAATGACTAAATCTCCTTTTAAGGGGAAACCTGAGCGTAGTCAAAATCTGTTGGATTTGATCCATACAGATGTTTGTGGTCCATTTAGAGTTGGTACTCAATATGGTCACACCTACTTCATTACCTTTACTGATGATTATTCTAGGTATGGGTATTTATATTTAATGAAATATAAGTCTGAAGCATTTGAAAAGTTCAAAGAATTCAAGGCTTAAGTAGAAAACAAGCTAGGTAAAAGTATTAAAGCACTTCGATCAGATCGAGGTGGAGAATACTTAAGTACCGAGTTTTTGGACTATCTAAAAGAGAATGGGATTCTCTCTCAGTGGACTCCTCCTATGACACCACAGCTTAATGGTGTATCGAAGCGTCGTAATCGAACTTTGTTGGACATGGTTCGATCCATGATGAGCTTCACTGAGCTTCCACCTTCATTTTGGGGCTATGAGCTTGAAACGGCGGTATTGTTGTTGAACAACGTCCACACTAAAGCAGTGGACAAAACACCATACAAGTTATGGAATGACAAAGATCCTAAGTATTCGTACTTGAGGATTTGGGGATGTCCTGCTTACGTGAAGCGGACAGTGGGAGATAAGTTGGATAGTCGATCCAGCTTATGTTATTTTGTAGGGTATCCGAAGAATTCAATCGGATATTATTTCTATTATCCTGCTGAAATAAAGGTGTTTGTTTCAAGGAATGCCACCTTCTTGGAGAAGGAGTTCTTATTGGATAAGAAAGGCGAGATGATGGAACTCGAAAAAATTCGAGAAGAACCCGAAATACAAAATAACGATCCTACACCTCAGGAACCATTGATAGACACGCCTGTACCTAGAAGATCCGAGAGGACTTCTAGACCTCCTATTCGATATGGTCTTCTTCTTGAAGGGGATCAAGATGAACCCGATGTTGGATGTGATCCAACAAACTTCAAGGAAGCAATTTCTTATGCGGATTCAAATTTATGGCTTGAAGCTATGCAGTCGGAAATAGATTCGATGCATACAAACCAAGTTTGGTCTTTAGTAGATCCTCCCGATGGAATTGTTCCAATAGGGTGTAAATGGATCTACAAGAGAAAGGTTGGGCCTGATGGTAAGGTATTGAACTACAAGGCGCGATTGGTGGCAAAAGGTTATACTCAAAGACAAGGAGTTGACTATGATGAAACTTTTTCACCAGTTGCAATGTTCAAGTCCATAAGAATCCTTATTGCCATAGCTGCATGGTATGACTATGAGATATGGCAAATGGATGTGAAGACTGCTTTTCTTAATGGAGACATTAAGGAAGAAATCTATATGAAGCAGCCTGAGGGGTACACATCCATGGGAAGCGAGCATAAGGTATGCAAGCTTCAGAGATCAATTTATGGTCTAAAACAAGCATCAAGAAGTTGGAACCAGAAATTTGATGAAACAATAAAAGATTTTGGTTTCATCAAGAATCCGGAGGAACCATGCGTGTACAAGAAAGTAATTAAGGATGCTGTGACATTCTTAGTACTTTATTTTGATGACATCCTACTCATTGGGAATGATGTAGGGATGTTGCAGTCAACAAAGATATGGTTATCAGGTAGATTCTCGATGAAGGATTTGGGTGAGGCGTCCTATATTCTTGGGATACAGATCTATAGAGATAGATCTAAGAGAATGATAGGACTCACTCAATCAACCTACATCGACACCATATTGAAACGGTTTTCAATGGATGGGTCCAAGAGAGGACATCTACCCATGTGTCATGGAGTTTCTCTATCCAAGTCTATGTGTCCCAAGACTGATGAAGAGATAGAGAAAATGACACATGTACCATATGCGTCAGCCATAGGTAGTATCATGTATGGGATGATATCTACCAGACCGGATGCAGCATTTTCTCTGAGTGTCACGAGCAGATATCAAGATAATCCCGGTCAAATGCATTGGAAAGCCGTGAAGGACATTCTTAAGTACTTACGAAGGACTAAGAATATGTTCATGGTATATGGAGGAAGAGAACTAAAATTGGAAGGCTATACCGACTCTAGCTTCCAAAGTGACGTGGATGACTCGAAGTCAACCTCTGGATTTGTGTTCATGCTCAATGGCGGTGCTGTCTCTTGGAAGAGTTCCAAGCAGGACACCACAACGGATTCCACCACTGAAGCAGAATACATTGCAGCATGAGCTGCTGCTAAAGAGGCCGTTTGGATGAGGAATTTCGTCCAAGAGTTGGGCGTCATTCCTGAAGTTGTTGGTCCAGTCCCGGTGTACTGTGACAACACGGGTGCCGTTGCTCAGGCAAAGGAACCAAGGTCTCATCAAAGATCCAAACACGTACTGAGGAAATACCACATCATCCGGGAGATTGTGGAAAGAGGAGACATCACTGTCGAAAGAGTGGCCTCTGCAGACAATATCGCTGATCCACTTACTAAGCCCTTGCCAGGACCATTATTTGACAAACATCGCGAAGCAATGGGTCTACGTAGTATGACTAGTTGGCTTTAGGGCAAGTGGCAGATTGAAAGAGTAGGTGCCCGGTGAGCCAACTTGTGGCTAAGGGCTTTGATGACTCTTTGTATAAACAATCTTTTGTTTAATATTATTTACATTTTTATTAATGGCAATGACTTTATCTTTCTTCATATTGTTATATTGTGATATACTATTGTTGTTTTGATAAAGACCTTGAATATACTATAGTGTATGTAAGATGTGGTAGAACATGGAGATGTCTATCATGAAACACATCTTATAGTCACTGTATATTCTAAACTGTTCCTAGTCGATTGAGCCGTCCGATTAGAAGGATAAGGATCGCTCGAGTTTGAGACTAGCATTTGCGATGCGGAGTACCACGTTTCATTGGTAAGGAACATAGAGATGTTCGAAGCATGCAAATGGATATTCATATGATGAATGATCGAACTACCCTATCCGGACTTTCCAAGTGGTTATCACTTATCGAGTGGATATAGTGTGCGGTTTTGGTTGTACACCATTAGTCCTTACTACTTGAAACATCATTGAGACTCTATATGCTAGTACTGTGCTTTCACTCGTTTACCGACTCTATTGGGGTCATCAGGTGTCGGGATTGGGTACAGTTACAACACATATAGGAGTCGATGCTTTGTTGTCAAGGATTCACCACATACTTGCGAGTGTGGATATCCTATGCGATCTGAGGAGATATTAGTGTGACGAATCTCTGGCCAGAGTACATGATGTGGTTTAAGAAATGGTTTCTTAGTAGCACATGCGATGTCACTATTTGATCTTCAAGATGTATTGCATAGTTATCGAATCTCGAACGACTCTCGATATACCAATGGTTGTTGATTCGATCGGGATATATGGATGAAAGGACCGTACTGTACGCTAACCAAAATCTATTGGTTCTTGTAGGCACTATCAGTGATACCTAGGGAATCATGGGGCGATGTTGCTAGGCGCTCTTACCATGATTCGATGGGCAAGTCGGAAATTGTTGTTCCGAGTCACAAGGAGTTGTGAGCCCACGGCTAGCTGTATCCCTGAACCATTGAGGGTCACACAGTGTAATGGATTTTTAATCCCCGTTGAGATAGTTAAATTTAAAGAGTTAAATTTAATGAACAAAGAAGTTGGACTTCTTAATTATGAGTAGAGGAGTAAGATTTCCTAAAATGACATAGGGATGGGCATTTTTTGGAAATCACTGAATTCGGATTCAGAAAAATTTATCTTGACTTTAAAAGGTGCAGAAATGGTTTCTGTGCACATTGGTGAAATCGGTTTATCAATCGGAGTCACGATGAATTTTATATTAATTTCTGAACATGCGGGCTTTGCTTGTCGGGCTTGAACTATGACTAATGGGCCCTAAGCTGTTAGTGGACTACATTATAAATAAGTTATTGCAGTACAGAAATTAGAGAACAAGGTCACAATTTTCGAAAAAACCCTATTTTTCTCTCTGAAGTGGCCGACCCCCTCTCCCCTCTGCTCGGTAAAATCCAGTCTGTGAATTTTGAATTGCAGTCTGGTTTAACGGATCAAATTCATTAATCTCTTCGTAGAAACTTCTGATAGATTTTCTAGTGCAATCTATCAGAGGGATTAAATATCCGTTCGTGGACCTGATTGAAGAACAGTTCGTCCATCAGTTCCAGGGATATACAACAAGAGAAGAGCAATCTGTTGGTGTCCAAAATCTCGATTCGAGATTAAAGGTAAAAATTTTATAATCGTTATTTAATTTTTACACACACACAATTTAATCGTAAGGTTGATACCTATTATGGAATCATTCCATACAAAAATTTTAAACTTCCGCTGCACCGGGTATCAATCCTGATTGATCTGATCGTTGCGTTTTCCAACAGATATAACACACCTCAATGTCTCTGATGACACCATCATCACTAGCTACCTATCACGCACCCGACCATTGTCCCTTGCTAATGCCATATCCTTGACAAAAAGTCTGCACGGATGTAACTCACTGACGGGAACGAGCGAATTTGATCCGTCTCGTTCTTGTGAAGTCTTCAATTCCAAGGGCAAAACTTGTTGGTTACTAAGTCGATCATCGACTATCTCGATCATCTCAACAGTAACACGCATCTCATGTTGGAAACTAGTGACATAACCTGCTAGATCTTGAGAACTAGATCCTAGCTAATGTCACGTATCATGATCAGACAACTGATGTCCCCTTGCTAATGCCCATTAGCTATTCCAAAACTTTTTGGATTCAACACAAGAACACTCTGTCAAAATATTTGGTTGACACCCTTAATATCGTTGGTAGTGGACAACTCTCACATGAAGCAGAAATCTTGTTCCCTTCCATTACTCAATCCCGAGTATGCAATTACTATCACTAAACAATTGTTGAAATCAATATCAGCTTCTTCTTAACAAGAATGCATAATCCTGGGAAACCACCAACCCCCTTGTTTGTCTCTACTTGTCAAGTTATCGTCTAACTTGACCCTATAAGTCCAATTGCAATCGTCTTCGATTACATCAATCCCAAATTATTCATCTCCAGCAACCCTAGAGACTTCTAAATTACCCAAATCGGTAACTGCTCTAAGATTGTACCAAGTACAAATCCACTTAAGCACTACGCGAAAAAAATACTATCCCAAGTATTTCTCGATTCGCTATGTCCTAATCACCACTGATTGGACTCATTCTATCGACCTAGTCGATCTACTGTGGCTCACACTTATCTCAACAGTGAAACTCAAATCAGATTAGCTTTGGGGCTAGATCATTAGTCTTGACTCAGCTGTCGCAAGTCTATTACCCCCAACACTTGGAATAAACAACTTGCTCTGGTTCAACACCTATACTCGATATCCACACAATAGCTATTAGTAGTCTATTGGTACTATCTCGCGCCTTACTACTGACAGCTATCTCTCACACTGGACTTAATCTTCCTAACTGTAGCGACCCAACCCGGATCCACTACCTAATCAGAGTTAGAGCATAATTAAGCATGCATTAAAATAAATCGCTATGGAAGACTTAAACTAAAGAAGACCGGCAGAATACAACTGGTTAAACAAATTGTATTATACAACCCAATCGAAAAAATAATCCTAAAGGGCAGAAACCTATAGCTAATCATGTTGTCTTCACTAGTCACTGGCTACTCCAAGATCCTGGTACTCAATCCTGTACCAACACCTGTTCCGTCAAATGGGGTGTCCAGAAACACAGAAAAGACTGGACGTGAGCTCTAAGCTCAATACGAAAGAACGGGTAAAACATAAAAATATGATGCATGCACATGACAGGGTATCCATATCTGGGATAACTTTATACAACTGCTTAGTAATGGTGCCTAGGACATGAGTGGTACAACCCAGGGAGCAAACCCTGCGTAAACTGCTCATTCCTAATGGAAGTAGACCGTGTCTTCTAGATGCCAGTGCTGGCTAACCCGTCGGTCGCGGGGCACTCGACATCAACCGTCCGAACAGGGCTGAGCGGCCCTACATGGTTCATCTCAAAATATGGACAAACACTATATGATATGCACATGCTGCATAATAATATGACACAAAAATGCAACATATAAGCATGCAAAACCCGCTGGCTATCTCAGCTAGTACTTACGTACCTTTATACAGGCAGTGTAGTAACCCGCATTTCTAATTAGTGATTAATGAGTAATTAATCACGTGATCATGTCTAGATTAAGTAAAACATGATTAAGTAAGTTCCTGTTGGGATAACGGACTTCAGAAATGGATTCAGAGCACTCGAATTAGTTGAAATTGGTTCAGCAAGATCGGACGGTCCGAAGAGGAGTTCGGACAATCCGAAGTGGATCGGAAGCTCCGTGCCTGGATCGGAGGCTCCGATCGAGATCGGAAGCTCCGTCGGCAAGATCGGAAGCTCCGATCTGGACCAGGGCACACGTCATTGCTTACATCAGAAAGGTGACGTCATGTCTGACGTAATATTGAGCGATCGGATGCTCCGAAGGTGCGATCGGATGCTCCGAAGGTGCGATCGGAGGTTCCGATCGTGATCGGACGTTCCAAACAGGGATCAGAGGTTCCGAACGCCGTCTATAAATAAGGGGTCCGAGCCCTCATTCTGTGCACCAATTTCCCCTCCTTTCCTCTGGTTTTCGAACCTTCTTACTTAGATCTACGGAGTTCTAGGCATCCTATTGGGAATCCGGAAGTTGCCTAGCGATCCCGGCATCGTAGCGGAGGTGTGCCTAAGTTTTGAGGCGATTCTACACCAGCGGGCTGACGACGGACGAAGGTATAATTTGGCTTCCTAAAAATATTTAGGAGTATGCAATAGCTTAATTAAGGCTTTTAGAGCTTAATTTTTGATGCATGGATATTTGCATTATTGTAGCTAGTAGACTGGACTAGTAGGCTTGGAGTCTAGGTCAGTGGAGCTAGGTTTGACCAGCAGTGTTAGAGGTACGTAAGTACTGACCGAGATAGCCGGCATGATATATTTGCTTATATGTTGCATGAGTATGTGCTATATGTTTTATCATGTTTTAGCATGTTTTACCGCCTTAGCACATACATGATTTTACGTGTGACTGCATCCGGAGAGATGTGAGTCATTGACAGTCTCCATAGGGAACGATGATCTCATTTTGGACTCGAGTCAGGTATGACAGTTTCCATATGGGACTCGTATCCTGTTTTGGATTCGGGTCAGGATGGGGTTGGCTCAACCCTGATATGGAATATACGAGTACCCCGCGGAGTAGCTCTCTAGCCGGTACTGTATATTCTCGACGCCATGAGCAAGTGTTTTCACTTTAGTTTTAAATCATCTGTGTGCGCATATTTGTATTTATATCATTGCTTCGTATTGAGCGTTCTAGCTCACGACCCTGTGTTTGTGTATTGTGTACCTTGTGGCAGGGCAGGTTTGAGGCTGGACGGTCCAGGTGGCTCTCAGCAGGATTGAGCTTGGGAGAGTGCGAGGTTGTAGAGGGTAGGGATTTATTTACCCTGAACCTTCGATTTGGTTGTATTCTGCCGATTGGATTTGTTGTATTATCCGCTCTTTACGCTTTAGGCTTTTATTGCGTGCGCTATTACTATAACTCTGATTTGATAGTGGATCCGGGTTGGGTCACTACATTTTTGGTATCAGAGCGACGCATTGCACTGGGAATATCGTAAAGCGGATTAATTAATTATCTGTTCTTATGTAACAGATGGCAGATTTCGACGAGAGTCATGGTAGCGTAGACAGCGGTCGTTGGGGCGATCCAGATGATCGTAGACGACGGGGACAACCCGAGGAGCGCAGGCGAGTAAGTATGCGTAGATTCAAGGAAGTTAGCCCGAAGCCTTTGACGGGTGGTGAGACAGCTGAAGAGGCGAAGGATTGGATGGAGAGGATGGAGCAGTGCTTCCAGGAGTTCCGTTGCACGGCTGAGGATAGGATGGAGATCCTTGCCTTTATGCTTGAGGGCAGGGCGAGGAAGTGGTGGAGGTCTACTTCTGCACCGTTCATAGCAGCTAGAGGTGCAGCTACTTGGGTTGAGTTCCATACTGCCTATCAGAGATTTTATTTTCCTCCAGTTCTTTGTTAGGCAAAATCCAGCGAGTTGTTGAGTTTGCGACAGGGGACGATGACGATCGAGGAGTACCAGTAGAAGTTCTTTGATCTTCTACCTTTTTGTCCTCATATTGCTGATAGTTCTATGGCGAAGTTTGATCATTTCCTCCAAGGTTTGAATCCTGATTGTGACGACCCGGTTCTTAATCTCTCAAATTCACAAAATTAATCCAAGATCATGAATTAAAGATAAGCAAACACCAAGCATTCAAAGCTGGACATTTTTTTATTTAATTTTTTTTTAATGGGCTGCGCTCGAGCGGCTGAAATGCGCCGCTCGGGCGCACCCTGTTGGTGTCAAAACAGTAGCCAACTGTCCTGGCTGCGCTCGGGCTACTGTTTTCTCCAGCTCGGGCGCGGCCCTGGGCAGTTTCTTGCCCACAAAACGCAGCTCAAAACCAGCTCTAAAACTTGCTATCAAACTTGAACCTTTGATCTACTAAAACATGCACAAAGTAAGAATCAAGTTCTAAACATGTTGTATCAACTCCCAAAAGCATCATCATGGTATAGAAATCATATCAAGTCAACAACATATATATACATTAACAACTCAAGGCAAGAGTAGAACATCCATTTCAAGTGTTTGTTTACAAGATCAACTATCAACACTTTAACTAAAGTTCAATTCTACTAATTCAAAGCCTCAACTCTTATTCTAAACATATAAGACAACAACTTCAGTTCTATACCGGATCATCACGCTAATCTCTCATCCCTTGTTCTTCAATTCCGCTTTTGCCCGGATCCACTTCCGCCTATCGTCATGACACATACAACACAACAAATAGCCGGATAACTCCGGTGAGAAATATATTTCCCAGTAAAAGCAACTAAACATGCAATACAAATCATATATCAAACTCATGATATAAAAGTAAATACGATGCATGTTTTAAAACAAGGTTCATCTCTTATCTCGTCGGTTGGGATCCCGATAAGTACATATCATAACTAATCCACTGACTCTCCCGATCGAGGTGGGGCTACTTATCTCACTTCTCTAGACTTTGAAGCCATCATATATGCAAATCAGACACTAGGCTAAAACAAGCACCCAGGCCATACATATACAATCCCTCAAATCGTCTAATCGAACGTTTCCGTTCATTTCAAAATCAAGGAACAAGTCTTGCAAGATGAATGCAACATATATCATCATCAAAGCATTCATAACATCAAAGACTCATTCAATAAAGCATAGAATAACATATAAAAGCAATTAAGCAAATAAGTATGTGATTTAGGGGAACTCGATACAAACCATCTCGAGTTGTAAACCCAATCATATAGTAGTCCACTTTTACCTTTCAAATGTGAAGTGCAGGATGTCTTCGAACTTGTCAAAGTCTGTACAAGATCAATCACCAAAAACTCATCTCAAAGTCTGCTCACTATCAACCCAAACTTCAACAAGAACATCAAGGCAAACTTTACCAACCTTGTTCTATCTTCTATCGGTTTTGGAGTAGACTTCTTGAGTTTATATACGCTGTTTATGCACTGAAACAATAGCATAACAATCAAGGAATCACCAGTCAATAGTTCAGAAACTTCGGAATCCAAAAACAATAGCAAATCACTTCAAATCAAGAGTTCGACGGCATATCGGTATTACTTCGGCGATTCCGAACATATCAATAACAATTCTCACATATATATATCAACTGTTGAAGCTTCAAAACCACATATCAGCATGTATAAAGATCAAATCAAAGTTGGAACATCAAAAGAATATGATATATAAACCAATCCTCAACCCAACTTTGAGAAAACATAAGATAGAAGCTTAACAACCACACCTTCCTAACAAAATCTGATCTCTGTCAAATTCGACTTCTCAAACCTTGATGAACAAAGAAGAAACTTACATCAAATCGAAGTTCGTCTTGCGAGGATTCCAGAACATCTTTCGAAATCGAAAACGGATCACCGTAGCAAAAGATATCGCAATTGAAAGATCAAAAAAACTTGGAAGAATTCTCTGTTCTTGCCTCACGGTTTCTTCCTTTTCCAATTCTGATAAATCTGATAAAAATATGGATTGTACACGTGAGGAAACAAAACAATAGCAAGTGTCCTGCCAAATTTCATGATTTCGCACTTTGGCCCCTCAACTATGCAATAATTGCAATTCAGTCCTCAAATTCTCAATTTATTCAATTTCAATCCTAAATAATTTAAGAATATTAGAATTTAAATCAAAACTCTAAATATTCCCAAATTAAATATTCTCGGATCAAAATTAACTAATTCTGGGCGTTACAATTCTCCCCCACTAAGACACGATTTCGTCCTCAAAATCTGAAGTAATATCAACAGATCATATATCAAATATCAGATAACAGAAAACTAAAGAAGACTCACATCAATGAAACATCTCTGAAAATCTTTGCTTCATATCAGATTCAGTCTCCCAAGTCGCTTCTTCCATACCATGACGACTCCATTGGACTTTCACAAGTGGAATAGTCTTCGTTCGTAGTTGCTTCTCTTTTCGATCAAGAATCTGAATTGGCTTTTCAAAATAACTCAAAGTCTCGTCGAGTTCCGCCTCATCAGATTGAAGCACATGAGATTCATCAGCAAGATATTTACGAAGCATCGATACATGAAAGACATCATGTATTCCATATAACGATGGAGGAAGAGCTAATCGATAGGCGAGATTTCCTATTTTCTCCAGAATTTCATAAGGACCAATGTAGCATGGAGACAATTTCCCTCGCTTGCCAAATCTGTATGTGCCTCTGAACGAAGAAATCTTTAAAAATACACGATCCCCCTGTTCAAAAGACAATGGTCGACGTCGAATGTTGACATATTTCGTCTGTCTATCTTGAGCTATATTCATTTGTTTCTGATTAAGCTTCACCTGGTCATTCATATCACGTATCATATCAGGACCAGCATCAGGTACTTCAAAAATATCATCCCAATACAAAGGAGATCGACATTTTCTTCCATATAAAGCTTCAAAAGGAGCCATTCCTATACTCGATTGATAGCTGTTGTTGTACGAGAATTCACAAAGAGGTAGTGATTCTTGCCAACTAGTGCCAAAATCAAGCACTACAGCTCTCAACATGTCCTCCAATGTCTGAATAGTACGCTCAGACTGTCCGTCAGTCTGTGGATGATAAGTTGTGCTCAAGTGTAACTGAGTACCTCAAGCGCTCTGCAAGATGTGCCAAAAATGTGATGTAAATCGAGGATCACGATCTGATACAATAGATTTCGGCACTCCGTGCAATCTGACAACTTCACGGACATAAATCTCTGCCATCTGGTCGTGTCTATACGTCATACGATATGGAATAAAACACGCTGATTTCATCAATCTGTCAATAATCACCCAGATAGCATCACAACCTCTAGAAGATCGTGGTAATCTAGTCACAAAATCCATGGAAATATGATCCCATTTCCATTCAGGTACAGACAAACTCTGTAACAAACCAGGCGGTCTATTTCTCTCAGCCGTCACCTGTTGGCAATTCAAACATCGAGCTTTAAAATCAGTGATATCAGTCTTCATTTGCTTCCACCAATAATGAGCTTTCAGATCGTTATACATCTTCCTACCACCAGGATGAATACTGTAACGACTACAATGCGCCTCTTTTAGTAGTTGTTGACGTACATCAGAAATATCAGGCACTACAAGGCGATTGTGAACGTATAGAAGATCATCTTGAACCCGATATTCAGATACATGCCCTGATCGAACTTTCTCAATTGAGTTCTGCACATTCTGATCAAGTTTCTGAGCATCTCGAATTCTTACCAATAAAGCTGGTTCAACTTGTATTTGATAGAGTCGTAATGGCTGATAATTTGTATCAAATACTAATCCAGAAAGACAACAGTTTTCAATAAAATTCGATACACCAATCGTCGATAAGGACAAAGAACATACCTTTCGACTCAATGCATCAGCTGTTGCATTTGATTTCCCCGGATAGTACTTAATCTCACAATCAAAATCCTTCAGCAAATCAAGCCACCTCCGCTGTCTCATATTCAATTCTGACTGTGAAAACAGATATTTCAGACTCTTGTGATCAGAATAAATTTCAAACTGTTCCCATACAGATAATGTCGCCAAATCTTCAAAGCAAATACGATGGCGGCCAATTCAAGATCATGAATCGGATATCTGGTCTCGTGAGGCTTCAATCTGTAGGAGAACGGTGATCAGATCAATCAGAATGGATACCCGGTGCAGCGGAAGTTTAAAAATTTTATATGGAACGATTCCATAATGGGTATCAAAACTTTACGATTAAATTGTGCGTGTAAAAATTAAATAACAATTAAATTTTTACCTCCAATCTCGAAACGAGATTATGGACACCAACAGATTGCTCTGCTCTTGTTTTATATCCCAGGAACTGATGGACGAACAATTCTTCAATCAGGTCCACGAACAGAGATTTAATCCCTCTGATAGATTGCACTAGAAAATCTATCAGAAGTTTCTACGAAGAGAATTAACGAATTTGAACCGTTAAACCACACTGAAAATTCAAAATTCACAGGCTGGATTTTCCAGAGCAGAGAGGGAGGGGGCGGCCACTTTTTAAAACACAGCTAGGGTTTTCGAAAATATTTTGCGACCTCTGTTGTGTAATTTCTGTACTACAATAACTTATTTATAATTTGGGCTGCTAACAGCTTAGGGCTCATTAGTCATAAGTTCAAGCCTGACAAGCAAAGCCCGCATGTTCAGAAATTAATATAAAATTCATTATGACTCTAATTGATGAACCGATTTCACCAATGTGCACTGAAACCATTTCTGCACCTTTTAAAGTCAAGATAAATTTTCTAAATCCGAATTCAGTGATTTCCAAAAATGCCCATCCCTATGTCATTTTAGGAAATCTTACTCCTCTAGTCTTAAATAAGAAGTCCCACATCTTTGTTCATTAAATTTAACTCTTTAAATTTAACTATCTCAACGGGGATTAAAAATCCATTATTCTGTGTGACCCTCAATGGTTCAGGGATACAGCTAGCCGTGGGCTCACAACTCCTTGTGACTCGGAACAACAATTTCCGACTTGCCCATCGAATCATGGTAAGAGCGCCTAGCAACATCGCCCCATGATTCCCTAGGTATCACTGATAGTGCCTACAAGAACCAATAGATTTTGGTTAGCATACAATACGGTCTCTTCATCCATATATCCCGATCGAATCAACAACCATTGGTAAATCGAGAGTCGTTCGAGATTCGATAACTATGCAATACATCTTGAAGATCAAATAGTGACATCGCATGTGCTACTAAGAAACCATTTCTTAAAACACATCATGTACTCTGGCCAAAGATTCGTCACACTAATATCTCCTCAGATTGCATAGGATATCCACACTATCAAGTATGTGGTGAATCCTTGACAACAAAGCATCGACTCCTATATGTGTCGTAACTGTACCCAATCCCGACACCTGATGAACCCAATAGAGTAGGTAAACGAGTCAAAGTACAGTACTAGCATATAGAGTCTCAATGATGTTTCAAGTAGTAAGGACTAATGGTGTACAACCAAAACCGCGGACTTTATCCACTCGATAAGTGATAACCACTTGGAAAGTCCGGATAGGGTAGTTCGATCATTCATCGTATGAATATCCATTTGCCTGCTTTGAACATCTCTATGTTCCATACCAATGAAACGTGGTACTCGGCATCGCAAATGCTAGTCTCAATCTCGAGTGATCCTTATCCTTATTAACGGACGGCTCAATCGACTAGGAACTGTTTAGAATATACAGTGACTATAAGATGTGTTTCATGATAGTCATCCCCATGTACTACCACATCTTACATACACTATAGTATATTCAAGGTCTTTATCAAAACAACAATAGTATATCACAATATAACAATATGAAGAAAGATAAAGTCATTGCCATTAATAAAAGTGTAAATTATATTAAACAAAAGATTGTTTATACAAAGAGTCATCAAAGCCCTTAGCCACAAGCTGGCTCACCGGGCACCCACTCTTTCAATCTCCCACTTGCCCTAAAGCCAACTAGTCATACTACGCAGTCCCATTGCTTCGCGATATTTGTCAAATAATGGTCATGGCAAGGGCTTAGTAAGTGGATCAGCGATATTGTCTGCAGAGGCCACTCTCTCGACAGTAATGTCTCCTCTTTCCACGATCTCCCGGATGATGTGGTATTTCCTCAGTACCTGTTTGGATCTTTGATGAGACCTTGGTTCCTTTGCCTGAGCAACGGCACCCGTGTTGTCACAGTACACCGGGACTGGACCAACAACTTCAGGAATAACGCCCAACTCTTGGACGAAATTCCTCATCCAAACGGCCTCTTTAGCAGCAGCTGATGTCGCAATGTATTTTTCCTCAGTGGTGGAATCCGCTGTGGTGTCCTGCTTGGAACTCTTCCAAGAGATAGCACTGCCATTGAGCATGAACACAAATCCAGAGGTTGACTTCGAGTCATACACGTCACTTTGGAAGCTAGAGTCGGTATAGCCTTCCAATTTTAGTTCTCTTCCTCCATATACCATGAACATATTCTTAGTCCTTCGTAAGTACTTAAGAATGTCCTTCACGGCTTTCCAATGCATTTGACCGGGATTAGCTTGATATCTGCTCGTGACACTCAGAGCAAATGCTACATCCGGTCTGGTAGATATCATCCCATACATGATACTACCAATGGCTGACGCATATGGTACATGTGTCATTTTCTCTATCTTTTCATCAGTCTTGGGACACAGACTTGGATAGAGAAACTCCATGACACATAGGTAGATGTCCTCTCTTGGACCCATCCATTGAAAACCTTTTCAATATGGTTTCGATGTAAGTAGCTTGAGTAAGTCCTATCATTCTCTTAGATCTATCTCTATAGATCTGTATCCCTAGAATATAGGATGCCTCACCCAAATCCTTCATCGAGAATCTACCTGATAACCATATCTTTGTTGACTGCAACATCCCTACGTCATTCCCAATGAGTAGGATGTCATCAACATAAAGTACTAAGAATGTCACAGCATCCTTAACTACTTTCTTGTACACGCATGGTTCCTCCGGGTTCTTGATGAAACCAAAATCCTTTATTGTTTCATCAAATTTTTGGTTCCAACTTCTTGATGCTTGTTTGAGACCATAGATTGATCTCTGAATCTTGCATACCTTATGCTCGCTTCCCATGGATGTGTATCCCTCAGGCTGCATCATATAGATCTCTTCCTTAATGTTTCCATTAAGAAATGCAGTCTTCACATCCATTTGCCATATCTCATAGTCATACCAAGAAGCTATGGCAATAAGGATTCTTATGGACTTGATCATTGCAACTGGTGAAAAGGTTTCATCATAGTCAACTCCTTGTCTTTGAGTATAACCTTTCGCCACCAATCGCGCCTTGTAGGTCAATACCTTACCATCAGGCCCAAGCTTTCTCTTGTACATCCATTTACACCCTATTGGAACAATTCCATCGGGAGGATCTACTAAAGACCAAACTTGGTTTGTATGCATCGAATCTATTTCCGACTGCATAGCTTCAAGCCATAAATTTGAATCCGCATCAGAAATTGCTTCTTTGAAGTTTCTTGGATCACATCCAACATCGGGTTCATCTTGATCCCCTTCAAGAAGAAGACCATATCGAATAGGAGGTCTAGAAGTCCTCTCGGATCTTCTAGGTATAGGCGTGTCCATCATTGGTTCCTGAGGTGTAGGATCATTATTTTGTATTTCGGGTTCTTCTCGAATTTCTTCGAGTTCCATCATCTCGCCTTTCTTATCCAATAAGAACTCCTTCTCCAAGAAGGTGGCATTCCTTGAAACAAACACCTTTGTTTCAGCAGGATGATAGAAATAATATCCGATTGAATTCTTCGGATACCCTACAAAATAACATAAGGTGGATCGACTATCCAACTTATCTCCCACTGTCTGCTTCACGTAAGCAGGACATCCCCAAATCCTCAAGTACGAATACTTAGGAGCTTTGCCATTCCATAACTCGTATGGTTTTTTGTCCACTGCTTTAGTGTGGACGTTGTTCAACAACAACACCGCCGTTTCAAGCGCGTAGCCCCAAAACGAAGGTGGAAGCTCAGTGAAGCTCATCATGGATCGAACCATGTCCAACAAAGTTCGATTACGACGCTTCGATACACCATTTAGCTGTGGTGTCATAGGAGGAGTCCACTGAGAGAGAATCCCATTCTCTTTCAGATAGTCCAAAAACTCGGTACTTAAGTATTCTCCACCTCGATCCGATCGAAGTGCTTTAATACTTTTACCTAGCTTGTTTTCTACTTCAGCCTTGAATTCTTTGAACTTTTCAAATGCTTCAGACTTATATTTCATTAAATATAAATACCCATACCTTGAATAATCATCAGTAAAGGTAATGAAGTAGGTGTGGCCATATTAAGTACCAATTCTAAATGGACCACAAACATCTGTATGGATCAAATCCAACAGATTTTGACTACGCTCAGGTTTCCCCTTAAAAGGAGATTTAGTAATTTTTTCTTTCAGGCAGGATTCACAAGTAGGTAGAGAGTTAATATCAGACATATCAAACATGCCCTCTCCCACTAGCTTGTTCATCCTCCTTGAGGAAATATGACCTAGCCTAGCATGCCAAAGGTTTGCCGGGTTTTGACTATCGATTTTCCTTTTGTTTGTTGTTACCGGTTTATCAACATAATTTATTGGAACGTCTTTTAATTTTAAGTTATATAGATCGTTATCAAGTTGTCCATTTCCAATCAAACATTCATTCTTGTAAATATTGCAAATCTCATTCACAAAATTGCAAGAATAACCATCTCTATCAAGCATAGAAACAAAAATAATGTTTTTAATCAAATCTGGAACAAATAAAACATCTCTCAAAAGTAACTTAAAATCGTTCTGCAAAATTAAATAAACGTCTCCCACAGCTTTGGCTTCAACTCTAGAACCATTTTCGAGCCTTAGCTGGGTCTCACCCATTCTAAGCTTGCGACTTCTTGTCATCACCTGCAAATCATTGCAAATGTGAGATCCACATCCGGTATCAAATACCCAAGAAGTAGTATTAAGTCAAACATTTATTTCAATATAGAACATACCCTTCACAGTTCGCAACTGCTCTAGATATTCCTTGCAGTTACGTTTCCAATGACCGGGTTTCTTGCAGTAATGGCAAACATCCTTGGACTTTTCCATGTTTGAAGCCTCTGTCTTGTTCTTCTTCTCGGGTCCGGTTTTCTTGGGTGGGGCAGAACGTTTCTTACCATTTGTACTTGGCCCCTTCTTAGCAGAGGAAGAGGAGCCCACCAAGAGAACCGGTTTATCCTTCTTTAAAGTGGCTTCATATGTTACAAGCATATTGACCATCTCTTCAAGGGAGGCCTCTATCTTGTTCATATTGAAATTCACCACAAATCTGTCAAACGAAGAAGGAAGAGAGAGAAGTAATAAGTCCACGTTGAGTTCATGCTCCAACACCAAATCAAGCGTTACCAACTTCTGTATGAGCCAAATCACTCGTACCCCATGATCACGGACCGAAGTCCCTTCACGCATGCGACACGTCATTAGCTCTTTTACAGTAGCGAACCTTTCAGCTCTCGATTGAGCCCCAAAAAGTTCCTTGAGTTGTACGTGAATGTCAGCAGCATTCACGGTGTCCTCAAATCTCCTCTGGAGTTCATCAGACATCGAGGCTTGCATATAGCATTTGGCCTTGATATCATGGTCCCACCATGTATCAAGTTTGGCCAACTCTTCCGGACTTATGTCAGCTGGTGCTTCCTTCGGAGGAGATTTTTCTAACACGTAGAACATCTTCTCCGAGGTTAAGACAATCTTCAACTTACGGAACCATTCCGTATAGTTTGCGCCAGTCAGTTTATTTTGTTCGAGAATAGAGAATAGTGGATTGCGCGAATTCATCTTTATGAAATACTGAAAAGAAACAGACAATTATCAGTGATTGTTTAATTAATTTACTAAGACATAAAATAGGAGAAATTTATTTTATGAATCTCACTCCCACTATTTTAACGATTTCACTACCCTCTAGTGAAAACGGGAAACTGTTTTTCTTAGTGGGAACATGGAGTCCAATTGACAAACTATGGTCCCGAATAATATCAGTCAACCATAATTTTCAAAAGGTAGAGCCCAATTGCTTCCAAAGCAACCTCCACGTTTTTACCTCATGTCCAATAAGGGCCCAATAATATGACGCCGTTTATTGTGACATGTCAAGATGACCCATCAATATTAAGTTGTGATGGACGGTCGCCATGTGGATCCCCCAATAATATGAGCCAATCCCATGGGAGTTCCACCCAACTTACAACATGTGTCAATCCAATGTACAGCTTTCCGACGAACGGGCCCCCCAATAATATGATCCGGACCGTATCCGCGGGTAGCATCTCATACATTGATCATTGATGGAAGGTAGGAACATTTAAACAATTTTAAATTTCCTTTATTTATCTTGATATCAATTTTAAATCATATTTAAAATGAGGGATTTTAATTTTGAAAAATTTGTCTTATCATTTAAAATTTGTATGCTTGCGGGATTCATACAATTTAGTCTAAAACATGCATACAACGATAATATCATATATTATATAGGATGATCGATTCCATTTCTAATCGACCCGTGGTTGCCAATCACGAGTCTAAGTCCAATCCTAGGTAATATGCAGGTATGCAATGCAATCCTATTACATTGAGCTTCCAATTTACATTTCTTCAGTCTTTATTGCCTGTTGGGCCCACCTCCGTCTTCAAATCTTCATCTCCCACTAAGTCTAATGTATTTACAATAAATAACTATGACAAGTAGGGGATACATTTTAAGGGGTGGGAACGTGCCATAAACCAGGCCCACTTTTATTACATATGACAATTCATATTGGGCCATAAACCAGGCCCATTAATAAATCCAACAACAATAAAAACAAATGTAAATTCCTAACATACACCTACAAAATTGGTCATGGCAATCGATCATCCTTATCCAATAATATTTAATTCAAAATTAATTTATTGGATAACATGCAGTGGCAATTTAAATTAAAAGGATAAAATCATATTCCATATATAAAATCTTATTTTACATACAAAATCATATTTTATCTTTTTATCAAATAAAATCATATTTTACATATAAAATCCAATTTTATACATAAAATCATATTTTACTCAATATTTCCATAAGATCATATCTTATCATCAATTGTACCAAAAATAATTAATTTCATAAAATCTGATTTAACGGATAAAATCTATAAATTTTCTAAAAATTCAAATTTATCCAAAAATCAATTTTAAAATTTTCGGACTCGAACAATTCGATCCGACGCCTTGTGGACCAATCAAAACAATTTTTGTAGTAGCCCGTACCCTAATTGAGTAATTAAAGGATTAATGCTAATTAATTGAATTGGGTATCGGACGGATCGGAAGCTCCGAACAGGATCGGAAGCTCCGATGAGCGATCGGAGGCACCGATGTTATTACGTCAGGCATGACGTGTGGTTGGATCGGAAGCTCCGATCACCCCTATCCGGAGTCAACAAGTGATATTTTGACACGTGGCAGATCAGGATCTTCGGAAGCTCCGATGGCAGGATCGGACGTTCCGATCGAGGTTAGGACGTTCCGATCAAGGATCGGAAGTTCCGATCGTTGTCTATAAATAGAAGGCCGAGGCTTCACTTTCATTTGCCAATTCCGAGTTCTCCTTTTCATTCTAGTCCTTTTGGAGCTGTTCTAGTCTTCTTAGGCTTGGTCCGGAGGTCGGCGAGGCATTCGGTAGTCGTAGCGGAGTTGTGCCCAAGTTTTGGAGGCATCGACATCAAAGGGCTAACGACGGACGAAGGTATAGCTTTTGCTTCCTTTAAATATTTAGGAGTATGCAATAGCTTAGTTAAGGCTTTTAGAGCACTTTAATGATAGTAGTATCATTTGGCAGTGTAGAGCAGACTATAGGCGTGGACCTAGAGTTGGTAGAGCTTGCACTGTATTGAGGTACGAAAGTACTGTTCGAGATATCCTGACTGAGTATGCATGTATTATGTGACTGCATGATTTATATGCCATGATATTATGCTGCATTCATTTGCATCTTGCTGTATCTCTTTCGAGATGTCTGTTAGTAGGGTTGTACCCTATCCTGTTAGTGGATGGACTTCCATCGATTTGGGTCCGGCGTATCCACGGTTATCTCGGTATGGGAGCCACCTCCTGAAGCGACGGCACAGCGTGCTACATACCAGGGCCCGGTCTGTCTCTATTATCTGATCCTTGACCTCGAGTCTATAGGGAGTTCACTTTGCATGCATGTATACTCATACTCTCGCACTGAGCGTTTTATGCTCACGTCTCGTAATCTGTATTTTTTGGACACCCTATTCCATGGGGCAGGTTTGCGATTGGACAAGGAGGGTGGATCCAGGAGGGGCTAGTCAGTGGTTGTCCAGCTGGAGCTTCGCTTAGGTTTTATTACTATTGTTTGGGTTTATACAGCTATTCGATTTGGTTGTATATTATTGGATAAATTACAGATTCCTTTACTTGGGGTTGTAAACTATTTTATGGTTTCCGTAGTTTTATTCTGATATCTGTTTAAATAAGTTAATTGCATGCCTAAGTTCTGTTTAGTAGGTGATCCGGGTAAGGGTCACTACATTTATGGTATCAGAGCATGCAAAAGATTTCTTGGGATTTAGTCTCATCTTGAGGTATTTTTGTAGATGTCAAATCGTGACGACCAGAGTTCTCATGGCAGTGTTGGTGGGCGTTGGGGTTATGCCGACCGGGAGCCTCGTCGAGAACGGCGTCATCGTCACCACGACGATGAGCGTTTCACTGTGCGCCGATTCTTAGCTATGGGTCCTAAGCCCTTCGTTGGAGGTGAGTCTCCGGAGGATGCGGAGAACTGGTTAGACCGCATGGAGACGACTTTTCAGACTTTCCAATGCACCAATGAGCAGAAGGTGGAGACCCTTGGCTATCTTCTAGATGGGCGTGCGCGCAGGTGGTGGAGGTTTACTTCTGCACCTTTTGTTGCGGCGAGAGGAGTGGCCACCTGGGCCGAGTTCCGCACAGCTTTCCAAAAGCGGTATTTTCCTCCTGCACTCCGTCAGTCGAAGGCAGGCGGGCTACTGAGTCTGCGACAGGGATCCATGTCTATTGATGAGTATCAGCAGAGGTTCTTTGATCTGTTATCCTATTGCCCTGAGATTGCTGATAGCTCAGAGATGAAGTATAATCTGTTACTTCAGGGCCTTAACCCTGAAATCCATGACCGTGTGGCGGTTGGCGATGACATGTCCTACGAGGGTTTGGTGAGCCTTTGTCACCAGGCAGAGGACAGCATTCGGCGGAAAAGGTCTTTCCCTCAGTCGAGGCCTGCTAGTTCTTTGGGTCCCCGTGCCCAAACTTTCAAGAAGTCTGGATCTTCTTCTTCCTCTGGTTCTGGAGGTGTTGTTCGTTTCGGTAAGAAGGACAAGTGTGATCACTGTGGGAAGAACCATCCATCTGACAAGTGCCGTAGAGCTTCTGGAGCTTGTTTCCATTGTGGAGAGACTGGTCACATCCGGAGGGATTGTCCACTATCTGGGGGAGGTGGTTCTGGTTCTGGTTCAGGATCGGGTTCTCAGGCCACCGTTCAGCAGAGGTCGCAGGGACAGTCTGCTGGGAGTTCTCATTTGAGGCCACGAGCTTCTGGCTAGGTGTTTGTCCTGAGACATGATCAGGCTGTGGAGGAGAATGAGAAAGTCATCGCAGGTACATTTCTGCTTTATGGTATACCTGCTCTTGTACTTATTGACTCTGGTGCATCTCATTCCTTCATTTCTGCACGTTTTGTTAAGAGGCATAAGTTACCATGCATTGCACTAGACGTAGTGATGTCTGTTTCTACCCCGACGGGCCAATCTGCTTTGGCTAAGCGTCTAGTGATGGGTTGCCCTTTAGAGTTCGAAGTGAACATTCTATTAGCGAATCTCATGGTCCTGGTGATGGACGACTTTGATTGCATTCTGGGAATAGATGTGTTGACTACCTATCGAGCTTCAGTGGACTGCTATCAGAGATTAGTACGCTTTCATCCGGAGGGGAGTGAGAGCTGGTTTTTCAATGGTGAGGGAGCGCGACCCCCGATGCCTTTGGTATCAGCTTTGAGAGCCTGTCGAGCTCTAGAGTCTGGCGGGGAAGGCTACCTTATCTATGCAGTTGATTTGTCCACTGAGAGTTTTGGGATAGAGATCATTCCTGTTGTGGATGAATTTCCAGATGTGTTTCCTGATGAGATTCCGGGTTTTCCTCCTGCTAGGGAAGTCGAGTTTGGCATAGAGTTGATGCCGGGTACTTCGCCTATTTCTAGAGCACCGTATCGTCTGGCTCCGTCAGAGATGCGTGAGTTGAAGAATCAGCTACAGGACCTTTTAGACAAGGGGTACATTCGTCCTAGTGTATCTCCTTGGGGAGCTCCTATTCTCTTCGTAAAGAAGAAGGATGGGTCGATGCGACTATGCATTGACTATCGGCAGCTGAATCGAGTCACTGTGAAGAACAAGTATCCGTTGCCTCGTATTGATGACTTGTTTGATCAGCTGCAGGGCACGTCAGTTTACTCCAAGATTGACTTGAGATCTGGGTATCATCAGTTGAGAGTCCGTGATCAGGACGTAGCCAAGACTACATTCCGTACTCGCTATGGGCATTATCATTTCCTAGTGATGCCATTTGGTTTGACTAATGCGCCGGCTATATTCATGGATCTTATGAACCGTGTCTTCAGGGAGTATTTGGACAAGTTTGTCGTGGTCTTCATTGACGACATCTTGGTGTATTCGCGTAATACGGAAGAGCATGTTTCTCACTTGCGGTTGGTACTGCAGACTCTTCGAGATGAACAGTTGTACGCCAAGCTGAGCAAGTGTGAGTTCTGGATGGATAGAGTGGTCTTTCTTGGCCATATCATATCCAGGGAGGGGATTTCTATTGATCCAAGCAAGATTGAAGCGGTACTTAATTGGTCGCGTCCGACGACAGTTGCTGAGATCCGTAGTTTTTTGGGTCTAGCGGGGTATTATCGTCGCTTCATTCTGAACTTCTCTCAGTTAGCTCGACCGTTGACGCAGCTTACCCGCAAGGGTGTGGATTTCGAGTGGTCCTCCGAGTGCGAGGAGAATTTCCGTGAGCTTCGACGGCGGTTGACTTCTGCGCCGGTGTTGGCATTACCGTCAGGATCTGGAGGGTATGTAGTTTACACTGATGCTTCTCTTCAGGGGTTAGGTTGTGTCCTGACTCAGAATGGGCATGTGATCGCATACGCTTCTAGACAGCTGAAGCTGCACGAGGACAATTATCCAGTCCATGATTTGGAGTTAGCAGCCATTGTGTTCGCTTTGAAGATCTGGCGTCATTATCTGTATGGCGAGAAATTTGAGATCTTCACCGACCATAAGAGTCTCAAGTATTTGTTCACTCAGGCGGAGTTGAACATGAGGCAGAGACGTTGGATGGACTTGCTTAAGGACTATGATTGCGAGATTAAGTACCATCCGGGAGCTGCTAATCTCACCGCTGATGCTTTGAGTCGCAAAGTGCGACTATCCGCACTTCAGGCTTGTTCGATGTCTAGTGCGATCAGTGACTGTTGTACTTCAGGTTATACCTTCAAGCATAAGAAAGGTATGCAGAGTATCCAGATGTTTGCGATATTATCTGAGCCAGCCTTGTATTCGCGGACTCGAGATGCTCAGATGTCTGATTCAAAGACCCAACGTTTAGCTCGTCTAGCTAACGAGGGTAGCTCGTCTGGATTTCATTATCAGTCAGATGGCTTTCTGTGTTTGTCTGGTAGGCTTGTGATTCCGCAGGATGAAAAGTTGCGAGAGGAGATTTTGTCTCAGGCGCATCGCACTAAGTTGAGTATTCATCCTGGGAGCAACAAGATGTACAAGGATCTACGTACTCGTTTCTGGTGGAAGGGAATGAAACGCAGTGTTTATCAGTTTGTTTCGAGATGTTTGGTGTGTCAACAGGTCAAGGCAGAGCACCGACGACCTGAAGGATTGCTTCACAGTCTGCCTATTCCTGAATGGAAATGGGAGTTTATCACAATGGACTTTGTGACCCATTTGCCGATATCCCCGAGGAACTGTGATGCTATCTGGGTTGTGGTGGACCGACTCACCAAGTCAGCGCATTTCATTGCCTATATCCGAGAGTACTCTGTGGATCGCATGGCACAGATGTACATTCAGGAGATCGTTCGACTTCATGGAGTGCCTGTGAGCATTGTCAGCGATCGGGACCTCAGGTTTACTTCTAGATTCTGGGGGAGTGTTCAGCATGCGATGGGTACTACTCTCAGTTTGAGTACAGCCTATCATCCGGAGACTGATGGTCAGTCAGAGCGCACTATCCGTACGTTAGAGGATATGCTTAGAGCGTGTGTCATGGATTTTGGTTCAACCTGGCAGGATCATTTACCGTTGATCGAGTTCGCTTACAACAACAGCTATCATACTAGTATTGGGATGGCACCTTTTGAGGCGTTGTATGGGCGACGTTGTCATACTCCACTCTTCTGGGAAGAAGTGGGGGAGAGACAGGCTGAGGGACCGGAGTTTATCCAGCAGGCGATAGACATTGTTGATCAGATCAAGAAACGGATTAAGACTGCACAGGATCGTCAGACCAGCTATGCTAATATCAAGCGTAGGCCTTTGCAGTTTGAGGTTGGGGAGAAAGTGTTTCTGAGAGTGTCACCTTTCCGCAAGATTCTCAGATTTGGCCTTTAGGGCAAGTTGTCTCCCAGATTTATCGGTCCGTTTGAGATCTTGGAGAGTATTGGCGATTTGGCTTATCGACTAGCTTTGCCACCGCATCTATCCAGTATTCACGACGTGTTCCACGTATCTCTGTTACGACGGTATGTGGCAGATGAATCTCATATTCTGCAGCGGTCGGAGGTTTAGGTAGACAAGGATTTGACTTATGTGGAGAAACCTCTTCGTATCTTGGATTATAAGGATAAGGTTTTACGAAACAAAGTCATTCCTTTGGTTTTAGTTCAGTGGCAACGCCGAGGCACTGAGGAAGCTACTTGGGAGCTTGAGGACAGGATGCGTAAAGACCATCCTGAGTTGTTTTGATTTCATTCTTTAAAGTTATATTCAGTTGCAAACCTTGTAAAGTTTGATTTGAATAAAGAATGTTTCTGATTTTTGTATTTTGCATTCGGTACTTAAGATCTGATTTCGAGGACGAAATATCTTAAGTGGAGGAGAATGTAGTAGCCCGTACCCTAATTGAGTAATTAAAGGATTAATGCTAATTAATTGAATTGGGTATCGGACGGATCGAAAGCTCCGAAGGCACGATCGGAAGCTCCGAACAGGATCGGAAGCTCCGATGAGCGATCGGAGGCACCGATGTTATTACGTCAGGCATGACGTGTTGTTGGATCGGAAGCTCCGATCAGGACCGGAAGCTCCGATCACCCCTATCCGGAGTCAACAAGTGATATTTTGACACGTGGCAGATCAGGATCTTCGGAAGCTCCGATGGCAGGATCGGACGTTCCGATCGAGGTTCGGACGTTCCGATCAAGGATCGGAAGTTCCGATCGTTGTCTATAAATAGAAGGCCGAGGCTTCACTTTCATTTGCCAATTCCGAGTTCTCCTTTCCATTCTAGTCCTTTTGGAGCTGTTCTAGTCTTCTTAGGCTTGGTCCGGAGGTCGACGTGGCATTCGGTAGTCATAGCGGAGTTGTGCCCAAGTTTTGGAGGCATCGACATCAAAGGGCTAACGACGGACGAAGGTATAGCTTTTGCTTCCTATAAATATTTAGGAGTATGCAATAGCTTAATTAAGGCTTTTAGAGCACTTTAATGATAGTAGTATCATTTGGCAGTGTAGAGCAGACTATAGGCGTGGACCTAGAGTTGGTAGAGCTTGCACTGTATTGAGGTACGAAAGTACTGTTCGAGATATCCTGACTGAGTATGCATGTATTATGTGACTGCATGATTTATATGCCATGATATTATGCTGCATTCATTTGCATCTTGCTGTATCTCTTTCGAGATGTCTGTTAGTAGGGTTGTACCCTATCCTGTTAGTGGATGGACTTCCATCGATTTGGGTCCGGCGTATCCACGGTTATCTCGGTATGGGAGCCACCTCCTGAAGCGACGGCACAGCGTGCTACATACCAGGGCCCGGTCTGTCTCTATTATCTGATCATTGACCTAGAGTCTATAGGGAGTTCACTTTGCATGCATGTATACTCATACTCTCGCACTGAGCGTTTTATGCTCACGTCTCGTACTCTGTATTTTCTGGACACCCTATTCCATGGGGCAGGTTTGCGATTGGACGAGGAGGGTGGATCCAAGAGGGGCTAGTCAGTGGTTGGCCAGCTGGAGCTTCGCTTAGGTTTTATTACTGTTGTTTGGGTTTATACAGCTATTCGATTTGTTTGTATATTATTGGATAAATTACAGATTCCTTTACTTGGGGTTGTAAACTATTTTATGGTTTCCGCAGTTTTATTCTGATATCTGTTTAAATAAGTTAATTGCATGCCTAAGTTCTGTTTAGTAGGTGATCCAGGTAAGGGTCACTACAATTTTCGATCGGACCAAAAATAGAATTTTAACATATTAAAATTTTAATTTAAAATAAAAAAATTAATTTTTTCCAGGGCCGCCCAGGACGCTCCCGGACTGCCCGCGCCCCATAGGGGCTTGGGCCGGGCAGCGACGATCGCTGCCCTGGGCAGCAATCACGTCGCCGCCCATGGGCAGCGTCGTGCGCTGCCCTGGGCAGGGACCCTCGCTGCCCCCCCGGGCAGCGATCCAATCGCTGCCCGTGTTTTGCCCGAAAAAAAAATTTTATTTTAAAAAATTTATTTTGTTTCAAAAACCGAGGCTTAAAAATTTTTTGTACAATCGATTAATTTAATCGCTTGATCTGAGCAACCTGTCTCTGATACCACTGTAGGAGAACGGTGATCAGATCAATCAGAATTGATACCCGGTGCAGCGGAAGTTTAAAAATTTTATATGGAACAATTCCATAATGGGTATCAAAACATTACGATTAAATTGTGCGTGTAAAAATTAAATAACAATTAAATTTTTACCTCCAATCTCGAAACGAGATTATGGACACCAACAGATTGCTCTGCTCTTGTTGTATATCCCAGGAACTGATGGACGAACAATTCTTCAATCAGGTCCACGAACAGAGATTTAATCCCTCTGATAGATTGCACTAGAAAATCTATCAGAAGTTTCTACGAAGAGAATTAACGAATTTGAACCGTTAAACTAGACTGAAAATTCAAAATTCACAGGCTGGATTTTCCCGAGCAGAGAGGGAGGGGGCGGCCACTTTTTAAAACACAGCTAGGGTTTTCGAAAATATTTTGTGACCTCTGTGGTGTAATTTCTGTACTGCAATAACTTATTTATAATGTGGGCTGCTAACAGCTTAGGGCCCATTAGTCATAAGTTCAAGCCTGACAAGAAAAGCCCGCATGTTCAGAAATTAATATAAAATTCATCATGACTCTGATTGATAAACCGATTTCACCAATGTGCACAGAAACCATTTCTGCACCTTTTAAAGTCAAGATAAATTTTCTGAATCCGAATTCAGTGATTTCCAAAAATGCTCATCCCTATGTCATTTTAGGAAATCTTACTCCTCTACTCTTAAATAAGAAGTCCCACTTCTTTGTTCATTAAATTTAATTCTTTAAATTTAACTATCTCAACGGGGATTAAAAATCCATTACTCTGTGTGACCCTCAATGGTTCAGGGATACAGCTAGCCGTGGGCTCACAACTCCTTGTGACTCGGAACAACAATTTCCGACTTGCCCATCGAATCATGGTAAGAGCGCCTAGCAACATCGCCCCATGATTCCCTAGGTATCACTGATAGTGCCTGCAAGAACCAATAGATTTTGGTTAGCGTACAGTACGGTCCCTTCATCCATATATTCCGATCGAATCAACAACCATTGGTAAATCGAGAGTCGTTCGAGATTCGATAACTATGCAATACATCTTGAAGATCAAATAGTGACATCGCATGTGCTACTAAGAAACCATTTCTTAAAACACATCATGTACTCTGGCCAGAGATTCGTCACACTAAGATCTCCTCAGATTGCATAGGATATCCACACTATAAAGTATGTGGTGAATCCTTGACAACAAAGCATCGACTCCTATATGTGTCGTAACTGTACCCAATCCCGACACCTGATGACCCCAATAGAGTCGGTAAACGAGTCAAAGTACAGTACTAGCATATAGAGTCTCAATAATGTTTCAAGTAGTAAGGACTAATGGTGTACAACCAAAACCGCGGACTTTATCCACTCGATAAGTGATAACCACTTGGAAAGTCCGGATAGGGTAGTTCGATCATTCATCATATGAATATCCATTTGCATGCTTTGAACATCTCTATGTTCCATACCAATGAAACGTGGTACTCGGCATCACAAATGCTAGTCTCAATCTCGAGCGATCCTTATCCTTATTAACGGACGGCTCAATCGACTAGGAACTGTTTAGAATATACAGTGACTATAAGATGTGTTTCATGATAGCCATCCCCATGTACTACCACATCTTACATACACTATAGTATATTCAAGGTCTTTATCAAAACAACAATAGTATATCACAATATAACAATATGAAGAAAGATAAAGTCATTGCCATTAATAAAAGTGTAAATTATATTAAACAAAAGATTGTTTATACAAAGAGTCATCAAAGCCCTTAGCCACAAGTTGGCTCACCGGGCACCCACTCTTTCACAATTGTCTCGAGGCATAAGAAATTACATGACCTCGCTGCATTAAAACACAACCTAAACCTCGGTGAGATGCATCACAATAAACAGTGAAACCACCAGTACCTGAAGGAATTGTCAATACTGGTGCACTGGTCAATCGTTTCTTCAACTCCAGAAAACTGGATTCACAAGCATCAGACCAGACAAATGGAGTATTCTTCCGAGTCAACTGAGTAATCGGCTTTGCAATACTGGAAAAATCTTTAATAAATCGACGATAATACCCAGCCAATCCCATAAAACTCCGAATCTTAGGAACAGATGTCGGTCTCGACCAACTGATCACTGCTTCGACTTTACTTGGATCCACAGAAACACCATTTCCAGATATAATATGTCCAAGAAAGACAACCTGTTTCAGCCAAAACTCGCATTTCGACAGTTTAGCATGCAGTTTCTCGGCTCTTAAAGTCTTCAATACTGTTCTCAGATGTTCAGAATGATCAATCAGATTCTTTGAATATATCAGAATATCATCAATAAAAATAATCACAAAGTCATCGAGATACTTCTGAAACACACGGTTCATCAAAGCCATAAATACAGCTGGAGCATTTGTCAAACCAAACGGCATAACTATAAACTCATAATGGCCATACCTGGTTCTGAACGCAATCTTAGGAATATCAGAATCCCTAACTCTCAGCTGATGGTAACCAGATCTCAGATCGATCTTGGAATACACAGAAGAACCCTGCAACTGATCAAATAAATCATCAATACGAGGCAAAGGGTATTTGTTCTTTACCATAGCCTTGTTCAGTTGCCGGTAGTCGATACATAATCTCATTGAACCGTCTTTCTTTCTGACAAACAGTACTGGAGCTCCCCAAGGAGAAACACTGAGTCGAATGTATACCTTGGCTAGTATATCTTCTAACTGTTCCTTCAATACTTTCAGTTCAACTGGTGCCATTCGATAAGGTGCTTTAGAAATCGGTGCAGTTCCTGGCATCAGTTCTATGCTGAAATCAATCTCTCGATACGGAGGTAATCCTGGAATCTCATCAGGGAAAACGTCCGCAAATTCACTAACCACTGGCAAATCAGCCAGGTTCGGGCTAGTTTTCAACACATCAACTGCATAAACAAGAAATCCCTCTGCTCCTTTCTGCAAAAGTTGGGTCATAGCTAATACAGAAATAAGAGGAATCTTGGCACGTGTACCCTTACCATAGAATTTCCATTCTCCAGCCATTTCAGGTCTGAATCTCACTATCTTCTGGAAACAGTCTACGGTAGCTCTGTACTTGTTCAGCATATCAATCGCAATAATACAGTCGAAATCAGACATACCAAGTACGAAGCAATCTATCTCAATTTCATTACCCTCATACTTTAGTAAACAGTTCTTAACTATCTGAATCGATATAAGACCCCTCCCCAAAGGAGAAGAAACAAATACTACAACAGGTAATGTTTCAACAGGCAAAGCATGTAATGCAACAAATTTGGCAGATATAAACGTATGGGATGCACCTGTATCTATCAATACATATGCAGGATAACCATAAAGAGAACATTTACCTGCAATCACGTCATCCGGTGCTCCCTGTGCCTGCTCCTCCGTCAATGCATAAACATGAGCCTGCTGTCTCTGTGGCTGACTGCCTACCTGACTTCCTCCTGGCCTCGACTGTTGCTGAGGTGGTGATGGTTGAAAGGAATGGACAGAGGAGGCTTGCCTCGTGGGTTGAGCCACTGATCGTGATGACTCTGCACCTCTTGCCTGTCCAGCACCTCTCTGAGGACATACTCTCGCAAAATGGCCAGTCTGATGGCATATATGGCATCTCCCAGATACACCTCGACACTGATCAGTTGGATGTCCTCCACCACAAGTGTTACAGAATACCCCAGACTTCTGTTTCGTACCACTGGAACTTGAAGAACTGCTTCCATATTTCTTAAATTGTTTTCCTCTAACTTGCAAATATCCCTTCTTGCCACTGCTACTGCCACCACTATCAAATCGAGACGACTGTTGCTGAGTTGAAACTGAAGGTTGTGACTGTCTCGGAGGCTGTGCAATATAAGAAGCTCCTCGCTGCTGTATCAAGCCAGCTTCTGCTCCTTTGGCACTGTTCAAGGCATCATCAAAATTATTCGGTCGCCTTGTATTCACTAGTGTAAAAACATCAGGATTCAGTCCATTAATGAACTGATCAGCCATAGCCTCGTCACTGTCTGCAACATGTGGAGCAAATCTTAGCAATGTAGTGAATTTTGCAACATAATCTTCAATATTCAAGTTTCCCTGCTTCAGATTCGCAAACTCTGCCCCTTTATCTTTGCGGTAAGACACTGGAAAGAAGCGTTGGTAAAACTTGGTTTTGAAGACATTTCAAGTCAGTACAGTTCCTCGACGCTCCAGAGCTTTCTTAGTCGTGAACCACCAGCTTTTCGCAACCTCATGCAACTGATGTCCAACAAGTCTAACTCTTCATTCATCACCGTAGTCTAGTGAATCGAATAACATCTCCATATCATCAAGCCATCCTTCACATTCAACGGGATTCTCGGTACCTTTCAGAGTTGGCGGCTTGTAGGATTGGAAATGTTTCAGTAGTGTTTTCATGGGAGTTGCAGTCATATCTGTCATATCTCATGATGTACTGCCCTGTTCATTACTCGGGACTGCAGTTGCAGGCACTATCGGTGTGACAACTATCGGTGGAGTATGAACTGTCTGTTCTGGTAAAGAAATAGGAACATGGGGTCTCAGAGGAGGTCGTCCTAGTCTTCGAGACATATCTGATTATCAAAATGGTTAGGATACCAAATCATCAAATTATCTCAGTCCTCCTCTGATCATCTTACCTCTGATCAAGACTCGGTTCTGATTCAATCTTTAAATAAATAATCGAAGTACTCAACAAGACATGCTTCCAATCAATTCAGATAATCAGATAGCATATCATAAATCATCAGAATCCATGCCTCTAATCAGTTCAGATATTCCAGTAGGCATGCATCTTTAATCATCGTAATCATACTTTCAAATAAAATAAATACAACATGTTGTAATAAAATACTTGAAAGTAAATCATGCTAGCATTTAAAACATGTAATTCAATCACGTAATTAAATCATAGCATGATAAAAAACATAAATAAGTAAGGCAGAAGACTCAATCTACCCCACTCCCTGTCTATCTAAGTCCAAAATTGTCTTGCTCTGATACCACCTGTTGTGACGACCCGGTTCTTAATCTCTCAAATTCACAAAATTAATCCAAGATCATGAATTAAAGATAAGCAAACACCAATCATTCAAAGCTGGACTTTTTTTTTTTAATGGGCTGCGCTCTAGCGGCTGAAATGCGCCGCTCGGGCGCACCCTGTTGGTGTCAAAACAATAGCCAACTGCCCTGGCTGCGCTCGGGCTGCTGTTTTCTGCTGCTCGGGCGCGGCCTTGGGCAGTTTCCTGCCCACAAAACGCAGCTCAAAACCAGCTCTAAAACTTGCTGTCAAACTTGAACCTTTGATCTACTAAAACATGCACAAAGTAAGAATCAAGTTCTAAACATGTTGTATCAACTCCCAAAAGCATCATCATGGTATAGAAATCATATCAAGTCAACAACATATATATACATTAACAACTCAAGGCAAGAGTAGAACATCCATTTCAAGTGTTTGTTTACAAGATCAACTATCAACACTTTAACTAAAGTTCAATTCTACTAATTCAAAGCCTCAACTCTTATTCTAAACATATAAGACAGCAACTTCAGTTCTATACCGGATCATCACGCTAATCTCTCATCCCTTGTTCTTCAATTCCGCTTTTGCCCGGATCCACTTCCGCCTATCGTCATGACACATACAACACAACAAATAGCCGGATAACTCCGGTGAGAAATATATTTCCCAGTAAAAGCAACTAAACATGCAATACAAATCATATATCAAACTCATGATATAAAAGTAAATACGATGCATGTTTTAAAACAAGGTTCATCTCTTATCTCATCGGTTGGGATCCCAAGAAGTAGATATCATAACTAATCCACCGACTCTCCCGATCGAGGTGGGGCTACTTATCTCACTTCTCTAGACTTTGAAGCCATCATATATGCAAATCAGACACTAGGCTAAAACAACCACCCAGGCCATACATATACAATCCCTCAAATCGTCTAGTCGAACGTTTCCGTTCATTTCAAAATCAAGGAACAAGTCTTGCAAGATGAATGCAACATATATCATCATCAAAGCATTCAAAACATCAAAGACTCATTCAATAAAGCATAGAAGAACATATAAAAGCAATTAAGCAAATAAGTATGTGATTTAGGGGAACTCGATACAAACCATCTCGAGTTGTAAACCCAATCAAATAGTAGTCCACTTTTACCTTTCAAATGTGAAGTGTAGGATGTCTTCGAACTTGTCAAAGTCTGTACAAGATCAATCACCAAAAACTCATCTCAAAGTCTGCTCACTCTCAACCCAAAATTCAACAAGAACTTCAAGGCAAACTTTACCAACCTTGTTCTATGTTCTATCGGTTTCGGAGTAGACTTCTTGAGTTTATATACGCTGTTTATGCACTGAAACAATAGCATAACAATCAAGGAATCATCAGTCAATAGTTCAGAAACTTCGAAATCCAAAAACAATAGCAAATCACTTCAAATCAAGAGTTCGACGGCATATCGGTATTACTTCGGTGATTCCGAACATATCAATAACAATTCTCACATATATATATCAACTGTTGAAGCTTCAAAACCACATATCCGCAGGTATAAAGATCAAATCAAAGCTGGAACATCACAAGAATATGATATATCAACCAATCCTCAACCCAACTTTGAGAAAACATAAGATAGAAGCTTAACAACCACACCTTCCTAACAAAATCTGATCTCTGTCAAATTCGACTTCTCAAACCTTGATGAACAAAGAAGAAACTTACATCAAATCGAAGGTCGTCTTGCGAGGATTCCAGAACATCTTTTGGAATCGAAAACGGATCACCGTAGCAAAAGATATCGCAATTGAAAGATCAAAAAAACTTGGAAGAATTCTCTGTTCTTGCCTCACGGTTTCTTTGTAGTAGCCCATGCCCTAATTGAGTAATTAAAGGATTAATGCTAATTAATTGAATTAGGTATCGGACGGATCGGAAGCTCCGAAGGCACGATCGGAAGCTCCGAACAGGATCGGAAGCTCCGATGAGCGATCGGAGGCACCGATGTTATTACGTCAGGCATGACGTGTGGTTGGATCGGAAGCTCCGATCAGGACCGGAAGCTCCGATCACCCCTATCCGGAGTCAACAAGTGATATTTTGACACATGGCAGATTAGGATCTTCGGAAGCTCCGATGACAGGATCGGACGTTCCGATCGAGGTTCGGACATTCCGATCAAGGATCGGAAGTTCCGATCGTTGTCTATAAATAGAAGGCCGAGACTTCACTTTCATTTGCCAATTCCGAGTTCTCCTTTCCTTTCTAGTCCTTTTGGAGCTGTTCTAGTCTTCTTAGGCTTGGTCCGGAGGTTGGAGAGGCGTTCGGTAGTCGTAGCGGAGTCGTGCCCAAGTTCTGGAGGCATCGACATCAAAGGGCTAACGACGGACGAAGGTATAGCTTTTGCTTCCTATAAATATTTAGGAGTATGCAATAGCTTAGTTAAGGCTTTTAGAGCACTTTGATGATAGTGGTATCATTTGGCAGTGTAGAGCAGACTATAGGCGTGGACCTAGAGTTGGTAGAGCTTTCACTGTTTTGAGGTATGAAAGTACTGTTCGAGATATCCTGACTGAGTATGCATGTATTATGTGACTGCATGATTTATATGCCATGATATTATGCTGCATTCATTTGTATCTTGCTGTATCTCCTTCGAGATGTCTGTTAGTAGGGTTGTACCCTATCCTGTTAGTGGATGGACTTCCATCGATTTGGGTCCGGCGTATCCACGATTATCTCGGTATGGGAGCCACCTCCTGAAGCGACGGCACAGCGTGCTACATACCAGGTCCCGGTCTGTCTCTGTTATCTGATCCTTGACCTCGAGTTTATAGGGAGTTCACTTTGCATGCATGTATACTCATACTCTCGCACTGAGCGTTGTATGCTCACGTCTCGTACTCTGTATTTTCTGGACACCCTATTCCATGGGGCAGGTTTGCGATTGGACGAGGAGGGTGGATCCAGGAGGGGCTAGTCAGTGGTTGGCCAGCTGGAGCTTCGTCTAGGTTTTATTACTGTTGTTTGGGTTTATACAGCTATTCGATTTGGTTGTATATTATTGAATAATTACAGATTCCTTTACTTGGGATTGTATAATGTTATTGGTTTCCGCAATTTTATTCTGTTATCTGTTTAATTAAGTTAATTGCATGTCTAAGTTCTGTTTAGTAGGTGATCCGGGTAAGGGTCACTACATTTATGGTATCATAGCATGCAAAAGATTTCTTGGGATTTAGTCTCATCTTGAGGTATTTTTGTAGATGTCAAATCGTGACGACCAGAGTTCTCATGGCAGTGTTGGTGGGCGTTGGGGTGATGCCGACCGGGAGCCTCGTCGAGAACGGCGTCATCGTCATCATGACGACGAGCGTTTCACTGTGCGTCGATTCTTAGCTATGGGTCCCAATCCCTTAGTTGGAGGTGAGTCTCCGGAGGATGCGGAGAACTGGTTAGACCGCATGGAGACGACTTTTCAGACTTTCCAATGCACCGATGAGCAGAAGATGGAGACCCTTGGCTATCTTCTGGATGGGCGTGCGCGCAGGTGGTGGAGGTTTACTTCTGCACCTTTTGTTGCGGCGAGAGGAGTGGCCACCTGGGCCGAGTTCCGCATAGCTTTCCAAAAGCGGTATTTTCCTCCTGCACTCCGACAGTCGAAGGCAGGAGAGCTACTGAGTCTGCGACAGGGAGCCATGTCTATCGATGAGTATCAGCAGAGGTTCTTTGATCTGTTATCCTATTGCCCCGAGATTGCTGATAGCTCAGAGATGAAGTATAATCTGTTCCTTCAGGGCCTTAACCCTGAGATCCATGACCGTGTGGCGGTTGGCAACGACATGTCCTATGAGGGCTTGGTGAGCCGTTGTCACCAGGCGGAGGACAGCATTCGGCGGAACAGGTCTTTCCCTCAGTCGAGGCCTGCTAGTTCTTTGGGTCCCCGTGCCCAAACTTTCAAGAAGTCTGGATCTTCTTCTTCCTCTGGTTCTGGAGGTATTGTCCGTTATGGTAAGAAGGACAAGTGTGATCACTGTGGGAAGAACCATCCATCCGACAAGTGCCGCAGAGCTTCTGGAGCTTGTTTCCGTTGTGGAGAGACTGGTCATATCCGGAGGGATTGTCCACTGTCTGGGGGAGGTGGTTCTGGTTCTGGTTCAGGATCGGGTTCTCAGGCTACCGTACAGCAAAGGTCGCAGGGACAGTCTGCTGGGAGTTCTCATTTGAGGCCACGAGCTTCTGGCCAGGTGTTTGCCCTGAGACATGATCAGGCTGTGGAGGAGAATGAGAAAGTCATCGCAGGTACATTTATGCTTTATGGTATACCTGCTCTTGTACTTATTGACACTGGTGCATCTCATTCCTTCATTTCTGCACGTTTTGTTAAGAGGCATAAGTTACCATGCATTGCACTAGACGTAGTAATGTCTGTTTCTACTCCGACGGGCCAATCTGCTTTGGCTAAGTGTCTAGTGATGGGTTGCCCTTTAGAGTTCGAAGGGAACATTCTGTTAGCGAATCTCATGGTCCTGGCGATGGACGACTTTGATTGCATTCTGGGAATAGATGTGCTGACTACCTATCGAGCTTCAGTGGACTGCTATCAGAGATTAGTACGCTTTCATCTGGAAGGGAGTGAGAGTTGGTTTTTCTATGGTGAGGGAGCGCGACCCCCGATGCCTTTGGTATCAGCTTTGAGAGCCTGTCGAGCTTTGGAGTCTAGCGGGGAAGGCTACCTTATCTATGCAGTTGATTTGTCCGCTGAGAGTATTGGGATAGAGAGCATTCCTGTTGTGGATGAATTTCCAGATGTGTTTCCTGATGAGATTCCGGGTTTTCCTCCTGCTAGGGAAGTCGAGTTTGGCATAGAGTTGATGCCGGGTACTTCGCCTATTTCTAGAGCACCGTATCGTCTGGCTCCGTCAGAGATGCGTGAGTTAAAGAATCAGCTACAGGATCTTTTGGACAAGGGGTACATTCGTCCTAGTGTATCTCCTTGGGGAGCTCCTGTTCTCTTCGTAAAGAAGAAGGATGGGTCGATGCGGCTGTGCATTGACTATCGGCAGCTGAATCGAGTCACTGTGAAGAACAAGTATCCGTTGCCTCGTGTTGATGACTTGTTTGACCAGCTGCAGGGCACATCAATTTACTCCAAGATTGACTTGAGATCTGGGTATCATCAGTTGAGAGTCCGTGATCAGGACGTAGCCAAGACTGCATTTCGTACTTGCTATGGGCATTACGAGTTCCTAGTGATGCCATTTGGTTTGACTAATGCGCCGGCTATATTCATGGATCTGATGAACCGTGTCTTCAGGGAGTATTTGGACAAGTTTGTCGTGGTCTTCATTGACGACATCCTGGTTTATTCGCGTAATACGGAAGAGCATGTTTCTCACTTGCGGTTGGTACTGCAGACTCTTCGAGATGAGCAATTGTACGCCAAGCTGAGCAAGTGTGAGTTCTGGATGGATAGAGTGGTTTTTCTTGGCCATATCATATCCAGGGAGGGGATTTCTGTTGATCCAAGCAAGATTGAAGCGATACTTAATTGGTCGCGTCCGACGACAGTTGCTGAGATCCGTAGTTTTCTGGGTCTAGCAGGGTATTATCGTCGCTTCATTCTGAACTTCTCTCAGTTAGCTCGACCGTTGACGCAGCTTACCCGCAAGGGTGTGGATTTTGAGTGGTCCTCCGAGTGTGAGGAGAATTTTCGTGAGCTTCGACGGCGGTTGACTTCTGCGCCGGTGTTGGCATTACCGTTAGGATCTGGAGGGTATGTAGTTTACACGGATGCTTCTCTTCAGGGGTTAGGTTGTGTCCTGACTCAGAATGGGCATGTGATCGCATACGCTTCTAGACAGCTGAAGCTTCACGAGGACAACTACCCAGTCCATGATTTGGAATTGGCAGCCATTGTGTTCGCTTTGAAGATCTGGCGTCATTATCTTTATGGCGAGAAATTTGAGATCTTCACCGACCATAAGAGTCTCAAGTATTTGTTCACTCAGACGGAGTTGAACATGAGGCAGAGACGTTGGATGGACTTGCTTAAGGACTATGATTGCGAGATTAAGTACCATCCGGGAGCTGCTAATCTCACCGCTGATGCTTTGAGTCGCAAGGTGCGACTATCCGCACTTCAGACTTGTTCGATGTCTAGTGCGATCAGTGATTGTTGTACTTCAGGTTTTACCTTCAAGCATAAGAAAGGTATGCAGAGTATCCAGATGTTTGCGATATTATCTGAGCCAGCCTTGTATTCGCGGATCCGAGATGCTCAGATGTCTGATTCAAAGACCCAGCGTTTAGCTCGTCTAGCTAACGAGGGTAGCTCGTCTGGATTTCATTATCAGTCAGATGGCTTTCTGTGTTTGTCTGGTAGGCTTGTGATTCCACAGGATGAAGAGTTGCGAGAGGAGATTTTATCTCAGGCACATCGCACTAAGTTGAGTATTCATCCTGGGAGCAACAAGATGTACAAGGATTTGACTTATGTTGAGAAACGCAGTGTTTATCAGTTTGTTTTGAGATGTTTGGTGTGTCAACAGGTCAAGGCAGAGCACCGACGACCTGGAGGATTGCTTCACAGTCTGCCTATTCCTGAATGGAAATGGGAGTTTATCACTATGGACTTTGTGACCCATTTGCCGGTATCCCCGAGGAACTGTGATGCTATCTGGGTTGTGGTAGACCGACTCACCAAGTCAGCGCATTTCATTGCCTATAGCCGAGAGTACTCTGTGGATCGCATGGCACGGATGTACATTCAGGAGATCGTCCGACTTCATGGAGTGCCTGTGAGCATTGTCAGTGATCGGGACCCCAGGTTTACTTCTAGATTTTGGGGGAGTGTTCAGCGTGCGATGGGTACTACTCTCAGTTTGAGTACAGCCTATCATCAAGAGACTGATGGTCAGTCAGAGCGCACTATCCGTACGTTAGAGGATATGCTTAGAGCGTGCGTCATGGATTTTGGTTCAGCCTGGCAGGATCATTTGCCGTTGATCGAGTTCGCTTACAACAACAGCTATCACACTAGTATTGGGATGGCACCTTTTGAAGCGTTGTATGGGCGACGTTGTCGTACTCCACTCTTCTGGGAAGAAGTGGGGGAGAGACAGGCTGAAGGACCGGAGTTTATCCAGCAGGCGATAGGCATTGTTGATCAGATCAAGAAACGGATTAAGACTGCCCAGGATCGTCAGGCCAGTTATGCTAATATCAAGCGTAGGCCCTTGCAGTTCGAGGTCGGGAAGAAAGTGTTTCTGAGAGTGTCACCTTTCCGCAAGATTCTCAGATTTGGCCTTAAGGGCAAGTTGTCTCCAAGATTTATCGGTCCGTTTGAGATCTTGGAGAGTATTGGCGATTTGGCTTATCGACTAGCATTGCCACCGCATATATCCAGCATTCACGACGTGTTCCACGTATCTCTGTTGCGATAGTATGTGGCGGATGAATCTCATATTCTGCAGCGATCTGAGGTTCAGGTAGACAAGGATTTGACTTATGTTGAGAAACCTCTTCGCATCCTTGATTATAAGGATATGGTTTTACGGAACAAAGTCATTCCTTTGGTTTTAGTTCAGTGGCAGCGCCGAGGCACTGAGGAAGCTACTTGGGAGCTTGAGGACAGGATGCGTAAAGACCATCCTGAGTTATTTTGATTTCATTCTTTAAGTTGTATTCAGTTGCAAACTCTGTAAACGTTTGATTTGAATAAAGAATGTTCTGATTTATGTATTTGCATTCGGTACTTAAGATCTGATTTCGAGGACGAAATATCTTAAGTGGGGGAGAATGTAGTAGCCCGTGCCCTAATTGAGTAATTAAAGGATTAATGCTAATTAATTGAATTAGGTATCGGACGGATCGGAAGCTCTGGAGGCACGATCGGAAGCTCCGAACAGGATCGGAAGCTCCGATGAGCGATCGGAGGCACCGATGTTATTACGTCAGGCATGACGTGTGGTTGGATCGGAAGCTCCGATCAGGACCGGAAGCTCCGATCACCCCTATCCGGAGTCAACAAGTGATATTTTGACACGTGGCAGATCAGGATCTTCGGAAGCTCCGATGACAGGATCGGACGTTCCGATCGAGGTTCGGACGTTCCGATCAAGGATCGGAAGTTCCGATCGTTGTCTATAAATAGAAGGCCGAGACTTCACTTTCATTTGCCAATTCCGAGTTCTCCTTTCCTTTCTAGTCCTTTTGGAGCTGTTCTAGTCTTCTTAGGCTTGGTGCGGAGGTCGGAGAGGCGTTCGGTAGTCGTAGCGGAGTCGTGCCCAAGTTCTGGAGGCATCGACATCAAAGGGCTAACGACGGACGAAGGTATATCTTTTGCTTCCTATAAATATTTAGGAGTATGCAATAGCTTAGTTAAGGCTTTTAGAGCACTTTGATGATAGTGGTATCATTTGGCAGTGTAGAGCAGACTATAGGCGTGGACCTAGAGTTGGTAGAGCTTTCACTGTTTTGAGGTACGAAAGTACTGTTCGAGATATCCTGACTGAGTATGCATGTATTATGTGACTGCATGATTTATATGCCATGATATTATGCTGCATTCATTTGCATCTTGCTGTATCTCCTTCGAGATGTCTGTTAGTAGGGTTGTACCCTATCCTGTTAGTGGATGGACTTCCATCGATTTGGGTCCGGCGTATCCACGATTATCTCGGTATGGGAGCCACCTCCTGAAGCGACGGCACAGCGTGCTACATACCAGGGCCCGGTCTGTCTCTGTTATCTGATCCTTGACCTCGAGTCTATAGGGACTTCACTTTGCATGCATGTATACTCATACTCTCGCACTGAGCGTTGTATGCTCACGTCTCGTACTCTGTATTTTCTGGACACCCTATTCCATGGGGCAGGTTTGCGATTGGACGAGGAGGGTGGATCCAGGAGGGGCTAGTCAGTGGTTGGCCAGCTGGAGCTTCGTCTAGGTTTTATTACTGTTGTTTGGGTTTATACAGCTATTCGATTTGGTTGTATATTATTGGATAATTACAGATTCCTTTACTTGGGATTGTATAATGTTATTGGTTTCCGCAGTTTTATTCTGATATCTGTTTAATTAAGTTAATTGCATGCCTAAGTTCTGTTTAGTAGGTGATCCGGGTAAGGGTCACTACATTCTTCCTTTTCAAATTCTGATAAATCTGATAAAAATATGGATTGTACACGTGAGGAAACAAAACAGTAGCAAGTGTCCTGCCAAATTTCAGGATTTCGAACTTTGGCCCCTCAACTATGCAATAATTGCAATTCGTCCTCAAATTCTCAATTTATTCAATTTCAATCCTAAATAATTTAAGAATATTAAAATTTAAATCAAAACTCTAAATATTCCGAAATTAAATATTCTCGAATCAAAATTAACTAATTCTGGGCGTTACACTGATATTCATCGTATGGTTGCTGTGGGCGGCGATGGGACTTACGAGGATTTGGTTGACCGTTCTCGCCAGGCCGAGGACAGTATTCGAAGGAACAGGGGACTTTACTCTTCTTCCAGACCAGCGAGCTCTAGTACTTTGGGTCCGAGAGGGCAGTCCTTCAAGAAGCCAGGGGGTACTTCTTCTTCTTCCTCTGGATCTGGTGGAGTGCATTGTTTTGGTGGACAGAGACCAAACCGGTGTATTTAGTTTCGATGCAGACATCCGCCAGGGCAGTGTGGTCGATCGGCCACTGCATGTTTCCAGTGTGGCCAGGAGGGTCACATGAAGAGAGATTGTCCTATGCTGATTGGAGCAGCGAGTGGTTCTGGAGGTTCTCAGACATCTGTTCAGCCACCTCAGTACCAACAGCCACCTTTCCAGCAGCAGTATTTGCAGCAGCGCCAGCAGCCGCAGCAGTCTCAGAGACAGCCTACTCAGACTCCTTCTCGGGTTCATTCTTCATTGAGGCCACATACCCAGGGTCAGGTCTTTGCGCTTAACCAGGAGCAGGCAGAGGCTGACAGCGACCGGATGATTGCAGGTATCTGTAGTTTATGTGGTTTTCCTGCATATGTTTTAATTGATACCGGTGCATCGCATTCTTTTGTCTCAGCACATTTTGCTAAGAAGTATAAGTTGCCATATATTCTTCTAGACGTGTTATTAGTGGTTTCTACTCCTATGGGTAGCAAGGTTTTAGCCAAGCGTCTAGTTGTGGGTTGTGTTTTGGATTTCGAGGGACATCAGCTTAGTGCTAACCTAATGATTCTAGCAATGGAGGATTTCGATTGCATCATTGGGATAGATCTATTGACTACCTATCGAGCGATAGTGGATTGCTATCAGAGGTTTGTCCAGTTTCGTCCAGAGGATGACGAGTCATGGTATTTCTATGGTGAGGGAGCACGACCCCCGATGCCAGTGGTTTCAGCTTTGAAGTCCCGGCGTGCGTTAGAGTCTGGCGGGGAAGGCTACCTTATCTACGCCATTGACGCATCCTTAGGAGAGCCAGATACCCAAGAGATACCAGTGGTTCGTGACTTTCCAGATGTATTTCCAGAGGAGATTCCAGGTTTGCCACCAGTTAGGGACATTGAGTTTGGCATTGAGTTAGTGCCAGGGACTGCACCGATTTCTAGAACTCCTTACCGATTGGCACCATCAGAAATGAAAGAGCTGTAGAAACAATTGCAAGATCTTCTTGATAAGGGTTATATTCGACCTAGTGTTTCGCCATGGGGAGCCCCAGTACTGTTTGTCAAGAAGAAGGATGGTTCGATGCGGTTGTATATTGACTACCGTCAGTTGAATCAGGTGACAGTGAAGAATAAGTATCCTCTTCTGCGGATAGATGATCTCTTTGATCAGTTGCAAGGTACTTCTGTCTATTCGAAGATTGATCTTCGGTCTGGATATCATCAGTTGCGAGTTCGACAGGAGGATGTTCCTAAGACAGCATTTCGTACGCGGTATGGACACTATGAGTTTCTAGTAATGCTGTTTGGTTTGACGAATGCTCCAGCTGTTTTTATGGATCTGATGTACAAAGTTTTCCGCGACTTTCTGGATAAGTTCGTGGTGGTGTTCATCGATGAAATTTTGGTGTACTCTCGCAGCATGGATGAGCATGCCTACCATCTCTATACTGTACTGCAGGTCTTGAGGGAGAGACAGTTGTACGCGAAGCTGAGTAAGTGTGACTTCTGGATTAATCGAGTTGTGTTCCTTGGTCATGTCATTTCTCAGGAGGGCGTATCTGTTGATCCTAGCAAGACAGAAGCTATTTTGAATTGGTCACGTCCGACTACAGCTTCTGAGATTCGTAGTTTCCTTGGTTTAGCCGGATACTATCGTCGTTTTGTGGAGAATTTTTCTCAGATAGCTAAGCCTTTGGCTCAGTTGACAAAGAAAGACATTTCTTTCGTTTGGTCTGATGCTTGTGAAGATAGTTTTTGTGAGTTGAGACATCGTCTGACGACAGCTCCAGTTCTTTCTTTACCGTCTAGATCAGGTGGTTTTGTAGTCTTCACTGATGCTTCTCTCCAGGGCTTGGGGTTTGTGTTGACTCAGAATGGCCACGTGATCGCTTATGCCTCCAGACAGCTGAAAACTCACGAGGAGAACTATCCCGTACATGATTTAGAGCTTGCAGCCATTGTCTTTGCTCTTAAGATATGGCGTCACTATTTGTACGGAGAACGATTCGAGATCTTCACCGATCATAAGAGTTTGAAGTATCTGTTCACTCAGGCTGAGTTGAACATGCGGCAAAGTTGTTGGATGGATCTATTGAAGGATTACGATTGTGAGATCAAGTACCATCCAGGTTCTTCAAATCCCGTTGCTGATGCGCTTAGTCGCAAGGTTTATGTGAGTTCCCTTCGTACCAGTTCGGTTTTGAAGGCAGTGGAGGAGTGTTGTTCTTTGGGATTCACGTTCCTTCATAAGAAAGAACAACAAGGGATTCGTGTCTCTTCTGTGCTTGCAGAGCCAGCACTATACAGACGAATCCGGGAAGCTCAGAATTCTGATTTGAAGACTCAGAAGTTGGCCCGACTGGCTGAGGATGATAATACTTCTGGTTTTCATCTGCAAGGAGATGGTCAGTTGTGTCTTTCTGGTCGAGTTGTGGTACCCAAGGATTCTACTTTGAGGGATGAGATCTTATCACAAGCTCACCGCAGTCGATTCTCTGTACATCCAGGAAGCATGAAGATGTACAAAGATCTTCGCACTCGATTTTTGTGTAAAGGGATGAAGCGCAGCGTTTATCAGCTCGTATCCCGATGCCTTGTGTGTCAACAAGTCAAGGCAGAGTTTAGATGACCCGGAGGGTTACTTCACAGCTTAGAGATTCCTGAATGGAAGTTGGAGAATGTGACGATGGACTTTGTCACCCATTTGCCTATGTCTTCCAGGAATTGTGATGCTATTTGGGTTGTCGTGGATCGGTTGTCAAAGTCAGCGCACTTTCTTCCCTATAATCGCGATTAACCTTTGATAGGATGGCGCAATTGTATGTGCGGGAGATTGTTCGATTGCATGGGATTCCGTTGAGCATAGTCAGCGATAGAGATCCGAGATTCACCTCGAGATTTTGGGGTAGTTTCCAGCGAGCCCTTGGTACTACTTTGAGCTTGAGTACGGCTTATCATCCAGAGATGAACGGACAGTCGGAGCGTACTATTCGCACTCTAGAGGATATGCTTCGCGCGGCGGTGATGGATTTTGGTCCAGCATGGCATGATCATTTACCCTTGGTGGAGTTCGCCTACAACAATAGTTTCCATCGCAGCATTGGCATGACACCATTTGAGGCTCTTTATGGACGCCGTTGTCGTACACCTTTGTTTTGGGTCGAGGTTGGCGAGCATCAGGTTGAGGGTCCTCAGATGATTCAGCAGATGATTGATGCAGTAGAGTTGATCCGACGCAGGATTAAGGCAGCCCAGGGTCGACAGGCTAGCTATGCAAACACTCACCGCAGGCCACTTCATTTTGAGGTAGGGGAATACGTTTTCTTGCGTGTGTCACCTTTTCGGAAGGTGATGAGGTTTGGTCGCAAGGGTAAGCTGACACCTAGATTTATTGGTCCTTTCGAGATTCTCGAGAAGGTTGGGGATGTGGCTTATCGTCTGGCCTTGCCATCCGATCTTTCGGAGATCCACGATGTGTTCCACGTGTCCTTGTTGAGGCAGTATGTGGCGGATGAGTCGCATATTTTGCATCCGACCGAGGTAAAGGTAGATCGGGATCTATCTTATGTGGAGAAACCCCTACGAATTCTTGACAGGAAGGACAAGGTACTTCGTAACAAGCATATACCATTGGTGATGGTACAGTGGCAACGCAGAGGTACAGAGGAAGCTACTTGGGAGTTGGAGAGTCGGATGTTAGCCGAGCACCCCGAGTTATTTTGAGATTTTGTACTTTCTTATATCGAGTTTATACTTGTTCAGTTGTAATAAAGAACAGTTAATTGGCTATTTATGTTTTCCTCTAAGACTTAAATTTCGAGGACAAAATTTCTTAAGAGGGGGAGAATGTAGTAACCCGCATCTCTAATTAGTGATTAATGAGTAATTAATCACATGATCATGTCTAGATTAAGTAGAACATGATTAAGTAAGTTCCTGTTGGGATAACGGACTTCAGAAATAGATTCAGAGCACTCAAATTAGTTGAAATTGGTTCAGCAAGATCGAACGGTCCGAAGAGGAGTTCGGACGATCCGAAGTGGATCGGAAGCTCCGTGCCAAGATCGGAGGCTCCGATCGAGATCGGAAGCTCCGTCGGCAAGATCGGAAGCTCCGATCTGGACCAGGGCACACGTCATTGCTTACATCAGCAAGGTGATGTCATGGCTGACGTAATATTGAGCGATTGGACTCTCCGAAGGTGCGATCGGAGGTTCCGATCGTGATCGGACGTTCCGAACAGGGATCGGAGGTTCCGAACGCCGTCTATAAATAAGGGGTCCGAGCCCTCATTCTGTGCACCGATTTCCCCTCCTTTCCTCTGGTTTTCGAACCTTCTTACTTAGATCTACGGAGTTCTGGGCATCCTATTGGGAATCCGGAAGTTGCCTAGCGATCCCAACGTCGTAGCAGAGGTGTATCTAAGTTTTGAGGCGATTCTACACCAGCGGGCTGACGACGGATGAAGGTATAATTTGGCTTTCTAAAAATATTTAGGAGTATGCAAAAGCTTAATTAAGGCTTTTAGAGCTTAATTGTTGATGCATGGATATTTGCATTATTGTAGCTAGTAGACTGGACTAGTAGGCTTGGAGTCTAGTGTTGGAAAACTGGCGATCAGATCAATCACGATTGATACCCGGTGCAGCGGAAGTTTAAAAATTTTTCATGGAACGTTTCCATGGTATGGGTATCAACCGTTCATCGATTAAATTATTTGTGTGTGTAAAATTTAAATAACAATTAAATAAATTTTACCTCAAATCTCGCAACGAGATTAATGGACACCAACAGAACAATTCTGCTCTTGTTGTCTCTCCCTGGAACCGATGAACGCCTTCAATCAGGTCCACGAACAGAGGTTTAATCCCTCTGATAGATTGCACTAGAAAATCTATCAGAAGTTTTCTGCGAAGAGAATAAACGAATCTGATTCGTTATTCCTTACTGCGATTCAAAATCACAGACCGGAATTTCTCTGTGACAGAGCAAGGGGGCGGCCGAAATATTATTTGAGAGGAACTAGGGTTTTCGATTTTTGCTCTCAAAAATTATGACCTGTTGTGTGTAATTTCTGTACTGAAATAACTTATTTATAATGCAGGCCACTAACACCTTAGGGCCCATTAGTCATAAGCTGGGGCCCGACAAGCAAAGCCCGCTCGTTCAGAAATTAATATAAAATTCATCGTGACTCCGATTGATGAAACGATTTCACCAATGTGCACAGAAACCATTTCTGCACGTTTTAAAGTCAAAATAAATTTTCCTGAATCCGAATTCAGTGGTTTCCAAAAATGTCCATCCCTATGTCATTTTAGGAAATCCTACTCCCTTACTCTTATTTAAGAAGTCCAACTCCTTAGTTCATTAAATTTAACTCTTTAAATTTAACTATCTCAACGGGGATTAAAACTCCATTACACTGTGTGACCCTCAATGGTTCAGGGATACAGCTAGCCGTGGGCTCACAACTCCTTGTGACTCGGAACAACACTTTCCGACTTGCCCAACGAATCATGGTAAAGCGCCTAGCAACATCGCCCCATGATTCCCTAGGTATCACTGATAGTGCCTACAAGAACCAGTAGATTTTGGTTAACGTACAGTACGGTCCCTTCATCCATATATCCCGATCGAATCAACAACCATTGGTATATCGAGAGTCGCTCAAGATTCGATAACTATGCAATACATCTTGAAGATCAAATTAGTGACATCGCATGTGCTACTAAGAAACCATTTCTTAAATCACATCAAGTACTCTGGCCAGAGATTTGTCACACTAATATCTCCTCAGATCGCATAGGATATCCACACTCGCAAGTATGTGGTGAATCCTTGACAACAATGCATTGACTCCTATATGTGTCGTAACTGTACCCAATCTCGACACTGATGACCCCCTCAGAGTCGGTAAACGAGTCAAAGCACAGTACTAGCATATAGAGTCTCCATGATGTTTCAAGTCGTAAGGACTAATGGTGTACAACCAAAACCGCGGACTTTATCCACTCGATAAGTGATAACCACTTGGAAAGTCCGGATAGGGTAGTTCGACTATTCATCCTATGAATATCCATTTGCATGCTTCGAACATCTCCATGTTCCCTACCAATGAAACGTGGTACTCCGCATCGCAAATTCTAGTCTCAAACTCGAGCGATCCTTATCCTTATTATCGGACGGCTCAATCGACTAGGAACGGTTTTAGAATATACAGTGACTATAAGATGTATTTCATGATAGACATCTCCATGTTCTACCACATCTTACATACACTATAGTATATTCAAGGTCTTTATCAAAACAACAATAGTATATCACAATATAACAATATGAAGTAATATAAAGTCATTGCCATAAAAGTGTAAATAATATTAAACAAAAAATTGTTTATACAAAGAGTCAACAAAGCCCATAGCCACACAGTTGGCTCACTGGGCACCCACTCTTACAATCTCCCACTTGCCCTATAGCCAACTAGTCATACTACGTAGACCCATTGCTTCGCGATGTTTGTCAAACAATGGTCCTGGCAAAGGCTTAGTAAGTGGATCAGCGATATTGTCTGCAGAGGCCACTCGTTCGACACTGATGTCTCCTCTTTCCACAATCTCCCGGATTATGTGGTATTTCCTCAGTACGTGTTTGGATCTTTGATGAGACCTTGGTTCCTTTGCTTGAGCAACGGCACCCGTGTTGTCGCAGTACACCGGGACTGGACCAACAAATTCAGGAATGACGCCCAACTCTTGGACGAAATTCCTCATCCAAACGGCCTCTTTAGCAGCAGCTGATGCTGCAATGTATTCAGCCTCAGTGGTGGAATCCGCTGTGGTGTCCTGCTTGGAACTCTTCCAAGAGACAGCACCACCATTGAGCATGAACACAAATCCAGAGGTTGACTTCGAGTCATCCACATCACTTTGGAAGCTAGAGTCGGTATAGTATAGCCTTCCAGTTTGAGTTCTCGTCCTCCATAAACCATGAACATATTCTTAGTCCTTCGCAAGTACTTAAGAATGTCCTTCACGGCTTTCCAATGCATCTGACCAGGATTAGACTGATATCTGCTCGTGACACTCAGAGCAAATGCTACATCCGGTCTGGTAGATATCATCCCATACATGATACTACCTATAGCTGACGCATATGGTACATGTGTCATATTCTCTATCTCTGCATCAGTCTTGGGACACATAGACTTGGATAGAGAAACTCCATGACACATGGGTAGATGTCCTCTCTTGGACCCATCCATTGAAAACCGTTTCAATATGGTATCGATGTAGGTTGATTGAGTGAGTCCTATCATTCTCTTAGATCTATCCCTATAGATCTGTATCCCAAGAATGTAGGATGCCTCACCCAAATCCTTCATCGAAAATCTACCTGATAACCATATCTTTGTTGACTGCAACATCCCTACATCATTCCCAATGAGTAGGATGTCATCAACATAAAGTACTAAGAATGTCACCGCATCCTTAACTACTTTCTTGTACACGCAAGGTTCCTCCGGGTTCTTGATGAAACCAAAATCTTTAATTGTTTCATCAAATTTATGGTTCCAACTTCTTGATGCTTGTTTTAGACCATAAATTGATCTCTGAAGCTTGCATACCTTATGCTCGCTTCCCATGGATGTGAACCCCTCAGGCTGCTTCATATAGATTTCTTCCTTAATGTCTCCATTAAGAAAAGCAGTCTTCACATCCATCTGCCATATCTCATAGTCATACCATGCAGCTATGGCAATTAGGATTCTTATGGACTTGAACATTGCGACTGGTGAAAAGGTTTCATCATAGTCAACTCCTTGCCTTTGAGTATAACCTTTCGCCACCAATCGCGCCTTGTAAGTCAATATCTTACCATCAGGCCCAAGCTTTCTTTTGTAGATCCATTTACACCCTATTGGAACAATTCCATCGGGAGGATCCACTAAAGACCAGACTTGGTTAGTATGCATCGAATCCAATTCTGATTGCATAGCTTCAAGCCATAAATTCGAATCCGCATCAGAAATTGCTTCCTTGAAGCTTCTTGGATCACATCCAATGTCGGGTTCATCTTGACCCTCTTCAAGAAGAAGACCATATCGAACTGGAGGTCTAGAAGTCCTCTCGGATCTTCTAGGTGCAGGCGTGTCCAGCAATGGTTCCTGAGGTGTGGGATCGTTATTTTGTATTTCGGGTTCTTCTCGAACTTCTTCGAGTTCCATCATCTCGCCTTTCTTATCCAATAAGAACTCCTTCTCCAAGAAGGTGGCATTCCGTGAAACAAACACCTTTGTTTCAGCAGGATAATAGAAATAATATCCGATTGAATTCTTCGGATACCCCACAAAATAACACAAGCTGGATCGACTATCCAACTTATCTCCCACTGTCCGCTTCACGTAAGCAGGACATCCCAAATCCTCAAGTATGAATACTTAGGAGCTTTGCCATTCCATAACTCGTATGGTGTTTTGTCCACTGCTTTGTGTGGACGTTATTCAACAACAATACCGCCGTTTCAAGCGCATAGCCCCAAAACGAAGGTGGAAGCTCAGTGAAGCTCATCATGGATCGAACCATGTCCAACAAAGTTCGATTACGACGCTCCGATACACCATTAAGCTGTGGTGTCATAGGAGGAGTCCACTGAGAGAGAATCCCATTCTCTTTTAGATAGTCCAAAAACTCGGTACTCAAGTATTCTCCACCTCGATCCGATCGAAGTGCTTTAATACTTTTACCTAGCTTGTTTTCTACTTCATCCTTGAATTCTTTGAACTTTTCAAATGCTTCAGACTTATATTTCATTAAATATAAATACCCATACCTAGAATAATCATCAGTAAAGGTAATGAAGTAGGTGTGGCCATGTTGAGTCCCTACTCTAAATGGACCACAAACATCTGTATGGATCAAATCCAACAGATTTTGACTACGTTCAGGCTTCCCCTTAAAAGGAGATTAGTCATTTTCCCTTTTAGGCAGGATTCACAAGTAGGTAGAGAGTTAATATCAGACATATCAAACATGCCCTCTCCCACTAGCTTGTTCATCCTCCTTGAGGAAATATGACCTAGTCTAGCGTGCCAAAGGTTTGCCGGGTTTTGATTATCGATTTTCCTTTTGTTTGTTGTCGCCGGTTTGTCAATACAATTTACTGGAACGTCTTTTAGTTTTAAATTGTATAGATCGTTTTCAAGTTGTCCATTTCCAATTAAACATTCATTCTTGTAAATATTGCAAATCCCATTCACAAAATTACAAGAATAACCATCTCTATCAAGCATAGAAATAGAAATAATGTTTTTAATTAAATCTGGCACAAATAAAACATCTCTCAACAATAATTTAAAACCATTCTGCAAAATCAAACAAACATCTCCAATGGCCGTAGCTTCAACTCTGGAACCATTCCCGAGCCTCAGCTGGGTCTCACCCATTCTAAGCCTGCGACTTCTTGTCATCACCTGCAAATCATTGCAAATGTGAGATCCACATCCGGTATCCAATACCCAAGAAGTTGTATTAAGTGACATGTTTATTTCGATATAGAACATACCCTTTGCAGTTCCCAACTGCTCAAGATACTCCTTGCAGTTGCGCTTCCAATGACCCGGCTTCTTGCAGTAATGGCAAACATCCTTGGATTTTCCATCGTTTGAAGCCTTTGTCTTTTGCTTCTTCTCGGGTTCCACTTTCTTGGGTGGGGCAGAACGTTTCTTGCCCTTCATACTTGGCCCCTTCTTAGCAGAAGATGAGGAGCCCACCAAGAAAGCTGGCTTATCCTTCTTAAGTGTGGATTCATATGTAACGAGCATATTGACCATCTCTTCAAGGGTGACCTCTATCTTGTTCATATTAAAATTTATCACGAATCCATCAAATGAAGAAGGAAGAGATAGAAGCAGCAAGTCCACATTGAGTTCATGCTCCAACACCAAATCAAGGGTCGCTAACTTCTGTATGAGCCAAATCACTCGTACCCCATGATCACGGACCGAAGTCCCTTCACGCATGCGGCACGTCATCAACTCCTTAACAGTAGAGAACCTTTCAGCCCTCGACTGAGCCCCAAAAAGTTCCTTGAGTTGCGTGTGAATGTCAGCAGCATTCACCGTGTCCTCAAATCGCCTCTGGAGTTCATCAGACATCGAGGCTTGCATATAGCATTTGGTCTTGATGTCATGGTCACACCATGCATCAAGTTTGGCCAATTCCTCCGGACTTATGTCAGCTGGTGCTTCCTTCGGAGGTGCTTTCTCTAACACGTAGAGCATTTTCTCCGAAGTTAAGACAATCTTCAACTTCCGGAACCATTCCGTATAGTTGGCGCCAGTCAGCTTGTTTTGTTCGAGGATCGAGAATAAAGGATTTCGCGAATTCATTGTATGAAATACTGAAAAGGAAAAACAGACATATATCAATGATTGTTTAACAATTTACTAAGACATAAAATAGGCGAATTTAATTTTATGAATCTCACTCCCACTATTTTAACGATTTCACCACCCTCTAGTGAAAACGGAAAACTTTTTCCTTAGTGAGAACATGGAGTCCAATTGACAAACTTATGGTCCCGAATAATATCAGCCAACCATAATTCTCAAAAGGTAGAGCCCAATTGCTTCCAAAGCAACCCCCATGTATTTACCTCATGTCCAATAAGGGCCCAATAATATGACGCCGTTTAAAGTGACATGTCAAGATGACCCATCAATATTAAGTTTTGATGGACGGTCGCCATGTGGATCCCCCAATAATATGAGCCGATCCCATGGGAGTTCCACCCAACTTACAACATTTGTCGATCCAATGTACAGCTTTCCGACGGACGGGCCCCCCCAATAATATGAGCCGGACCGTATCCGCGGGTAGCATCACATACATTGACCGTTGATGGAAGGTAGGAACATTTAAACAATATTTAAATTTCCTTTATTTATCTTGATATAAATTTTAAATCATATTTAAAATGAGGAATTTTATTTATAAAAATATTTGTCTCATCATATTTAATTTATTGCATGCATTGCCGGATTCACGCAATTTATGTCTAAACATGCATACAATCATAATATCACATATTATATAGGATGATCGATTCCATTTCTAATTGACCCGTGGTTGCCAATCACGGGTCTTAGTCCAATCCTAGGTAATATGCAGTATGCAAATGCAATCCTATTACATATGCTTCCAATTTACATTTCTTCAGTCTTCATTGTCTGCTGGGCCCACCATCTTCAAATCTTGATCTCCCACTAAATCTAATGTATTTACAATAAATAACAATGACAAGTAGGGGATACATTTTTAGGGGGTGGGAACGGGCTATAAACCAAGCCCACTTTTATTACATATGACATTCATATCGGGCCATAAACCAGGCCCATTAATAAAACCAACAATAATAAAGACAAAATGTAAATTCCTAACATACACCTACAAAATTGGTCATGGCAATCGATCATCCTTATCCAATAACATTTAATTCAAAATTAATTTATTGGATAACATGCTGTGGCAATTCAAATTTAAACAAGATAAAATCATATTTTATATATAAAATCTCATTTCACATATAAATCATATTTTATCTCTATATCAAATAAAATCATATTTTATCTATAAAATCCAATTTTACAAATAAAATCATATTTTACTTAATATATCATAAGATCATATCTTATCATCAATTGTACCAAAATAATTGATTTCAAAATTCAATTTACGGATAAAATATTAAAATTTTCCAAAAATTCAAATTTATCCAAAATCAATTTTAAAATTTACGGACTCGAACAATTCGATCCGAAATCTCGTGAACCAATCAAAAACAATTTTTGACCGGACCAAAATTAAAATTTTAACATATTAAAATTAATTTTTAATAAAATATTAATTTTTCCCGCGGGCCACCCGGGACACTCCCGGGTTGGCCCGCACCCGGGGCGCGGGCCGGGGCAGCCCGGCTGCCCCCTTAGGGCAGCAACGCTTGCTGCCCTGGCGGCGCCTGGCGCCGCCCTGGGCGGCGCCGAGCGCTGCCCTGCGCAGCGCCCGCCCTGGGCGGCGCCGTGCGCCCCCTTTGGGCGGCGCCGTGCGCCGCCCCTGGGGGCAGCGACCATCGCTGCCCCCTCCGGGCAGCGATCCAATCGCTGCCCGGGTTTCGCCCCCGGAAAAAAAAATTTTTTATTAAAAATATTTATTTTGTTTCATAAACCGAGACTCAAAAATTTTGTACAATTGATTAATTCAATCGATTGATCTGAGCAACCTGGCTCTGATACCACTGTTGGAAAACTGGCGATCAGATCAATCACGATTGATACCCGGTGCAGCGGAAGTTTAAAAATTTTTCATGGAACGTTTCCATGGTATGGGTATCAACCGTTCATCGATTAAATTATTTGTGTGTGTAAAATTTAAATAACAATTAAATAAATTTTACCTCAAATCTCGCAACGAGATTAATGGACACCAACAGAACAATTCTGCTCTTGTTGTCTCTCCCTGGAACCGATGAACGCCTTCAATCAGGTCCACGAACAGAGGTTTAATCCCTCTGATAGATTGCACTAGAAAATCTATCAGAAGTTTTCTGCGAAGAGAATAAACGAATCTGATTCGTTATTCCTTACTGCGATTCAAAATCACAGACCGGAATTTCTCTGTGACAGAGCAAGGGGGCGGCCGAAATATTATTTGAGAAGAACTAGGGTTTTCGATTTTTGCTCTAAAAAATTATGACCTGTTGTGTGTAATTTCTGTACTGAAATAACTTATTTATAATGCAGGCCACTAACACCTTAGGGCCCATTAGTCATAAGCTGGGGCCCGACAAGCAAAGCCCGCTCGTTCAGAAATTAATATAAAATTCATCGTGACTCCGATTGATGAAACGATTTCACCAATGTGCACAGAAACCATTTCTGCACGTTTTAAAGTCAAAATAAATTTTCCTGAATCCGAATTCAGTGGTTTCCAAAAATGTCCATCCCTATGTCATTTTAGGAAATCCTACTCCCTTACTCTTATTTAAGAAGTCCAACTCCTTAGTTCATTAAATTTAACTCTTTAAATTTAACTATCTCAACGGGGATTAAAACTCCATTACACTGTGTGACCCTCAATGGTTCAGGGATACAGCTAGCCGTGGGCTCACAACTCCTTGTGACTCGGAACAACACTTTCCGACTTGCCCAACGAATCATGGTAAAGCGCCTAGCAACATCGCCCCATGATTCCCTAGGTATCACTGATAGTGCCTACAAGAACCAGTAGATTTTGGTTAACGTACAGTACGGTCCCTTCATCCATATATCCCGATCGAATCAACAACCATTGGTATATCGAGAGTCGCTCAAGATTCGATAACTATGCAATACATCTTGAAGATCAAATTAGTGACATCGCATGTGCTACTAAGAAACCATTTCTTAAATCACATCAAGTACTCTGGCCAGAGATTTGTCACACTAATATCTCCTCAGATCGCATAGGATATCCACACTCGCAAGTATGTGGTGAATCCTTGACAACAATGCATTGACTCCTATATGTGTCGTAACTGTACCCAATCTCGACACCTGATGACCCCCTCAGAGTCGGTAAACGAGTCAAAGCACAGTACTAGCATATAGAGTCTCCATGATGTTTCAAGTCGTAAGGACTAATGGTGTACAACCAAAACCGCGGACTTTATCCACTCGATAAGTGATAACCACTTGGAAAGTCCGGATAGGTAGTTCGACTATTCATCCTATGAATATCCATTTGCATGCTTCGAACATCTCCATGTTCCCTACCAATGAAACGTGGTACTCCGCATCGCAAATGCTAGTCTCAAACTCGAGCGATCCTTATCCTTATTATCGGACGGCTCAATCGACGAGGAACGGTTTTAGAATATACAGTGACTATAAGATGTATTTCATGATAGACATCTCCATGTTCTACCACATCTTACATACACTATAGTATATTCAAGGTCTTTATCAAAACAACAATAGTATATCACAATATAACAATATGAAGTAATATAAAGTCATTGCCATAAAAGTGTAAATAATATTAAACAAAAGATTGTTTATACAAAGAGTCAACAAAGCCCATAGACACACAGTTGGCTCACTGGGCACCCACTCTTACAATTAGGTCAGTGGAGCTAGGTTTGACCAGCAGTGTTAGAGGTACGTAAGTACTGACCGAGATAGCCGGCATGATATATTTGCTTATATGTTGCATGAGTATGTGCTATATGTTTTATCATGTTTTAGCATGTTTTACCGCCTTAGCACATACATGATTTTACGTGTGACTGCATCCGGAGAGATGTGAGTCATTGACAGTCTCCATAGGGAACGATGATCTCATTTTGGACTCGAGTCAGGTATGACAGTTTCCATATGGGACTCGTATCCTGTTTTGGATTCGGGTCAGGATGGGGTTGGCTCAGCCCTGATATGGAATATACGAGTACCCCGTGGAGTAGCTCTCTAGCCGGTACTGTATATTCTCGGCTTGGAGTCTAGGTCAGTGCGCATATTTGTATTTATATCATTGCTTCGTATTGAGCGTTCTAGCTCACGCCCCTGTGTTTGTGTATTGTGTACCTTGTGGCGGGGCAGGTTTGAGGTTGGACGGTCCAGGTGGCTTTCAGCAGGATTGAGCTTGGGAGAGTGCGAGGTTGTAGAGGGTAGGGATTTATTTACCCTGAACCTTCGATTTGGTTGTATTCTGCCGATTGGATTTGTTGAATTATCCACTCTTTACGCTTTAGGCTTTTATTGCTTGCGCTTTTACTATAACTCTGATTTGATAGTGGATCCGGGTTGGGTCACTACAGGCAGTTCCTAGCAGTCCCACTCTAGGTTCCAAGCCTATCATCAACTCTACAATGCAAATACTCATGCATCATTAATTAAGCTCTAAAAGACTTAACTAAGCTATTGCATACTCCCAAATAATTTAAGGATACCATTGCTATAACTGCATCCGTTGTCAACCCGCTGATGGCAATTATCCCGCAACTAGGAGTACACCCCTGTTGCAGCTGCACAACCTCGAACACGGCTCCTCTACACAAGCACTGCTGCGCTACTATGTCAATCATTGTCTGACTATACTAAAATATAATCCCTACTCCAACTCTAAAATAAGAGTACCCAAAGCCCTAACATAGAGCCACATGGGCAAAGGATAGGAATTCGGAATTCGAATCAAATGAGGAGCTCGGACCTCATATTTATAGAACAAGTTCGGATCGTCCGAACTCGTCTTTGGATCATTCGAACCCGATCGGATCCTCCGATCTCTTCCTCGGGCCGTACAAAGCCTGCCACGTGCCAACACTCACACATGCAACCATACACCTGTCCGGGGCTACAGATCGGAGCCTCCGTTCTGCACCTTCGGATCGTCCAAAACCCCTCGGATGATGTCATAAATGACATAATATTTTGGGACAGCTTTCCGTAGGCGTTCGGGTTGTCCGAACCCACTTCGGACCATCCTAAGCCTTCAAAGCCTCCGAATCCTGGCTCCGTCCAAGTCGGATCCTCCGAACTCACTTCGGACTATCCGATCCCTCCGGACCTCTTTCAACCATTTTCAAGTGTTTTTGATCCATTTATGGACTCCGTTAATCCATTTGAAATTTCTTTAATAATGTTAACTTAATCTCAACATGATCCTATGCTTAATTATTCATTAATTGTTAATTTTGGATACGGGTCACTACATCCCCCCCTTAAAAGATTTTGTCCTCGAAATCTTGGGTAAAGCCTCGAGAACGTAGTAGAGACATTTGCTTGAGTGTCTGGTCGAAATAGTTTCTGACACACTCAAACTCTTGTCGAATTTCCTGCAAGCTCCATTAATGCTTAATCGCATTAACATTTTCCAACTGAAGATTTTTGAGCTACTTGTTTACTGTTAAACTTCCTTGGCACTAATGTATCACCACACTGATACATCTTCCATCCTGACGACGACGTCCATGATCACGAAGGATACAAATACCCTCTTGATTGAGATCATCGTCTCAATGAAAAGTCTTAGATTGATGAAGACCAAATTATAACTTGACTGTCTTACGAAATTCGTCGAATAACCAAAAGTTCTCTGTGCTTAACACCTCTAGTCAGAAAATACCAATCCCAACAATGTGCTGACACAACAAAGCTCGAATTTCTTCTCAAAAGAATCTAGTTGACACAAAGCTATACACCAACGTAACTGCTTAACAAGATTCCCTAGACTGGTCATTCTTCCCATGCTCCACCGAAGAAAACAAACTTCCCAAGCAATACGGGGAATTCAACCCGCCATGTCAAGTGCAAATCATAGTTCACGTTTCTCAGTATAACTCAACACTATGCCTTGAAGAAAACTATCATCTCTTGCCGATAATGACGCTAAGTCATCCTTTAACTATTGGCCTGCGAAGTCACGCATACACTGCAATGGAAATCATCACGCCTCTGGTGATCTAAATCGTCTCGACCATAGGTTATTCACCCATGAATTCAATTGATGGACATCCTCCTGATAGTCATACATACTCGCAACCACTGTACACACATCAAGACTAAGGTAAGCTCCCACCAATATGCTCGACTGGGACATTCCACATTGCACAGACATATGGAAACACTTCTTATTTCATCTCGAAACTCGATAGTCACTGCACTTAGTATTACTCATCACGGAGTCTCTGATGATACCATCATTGATCGTCCCAACCTCCCAAGGTTGAACATAAAGATCCTGGAAACTAAATCCCAACGGATTCTCCAGAGTCAAATCACTCCTTTGCTGAACGTATCGACCTTAGTACTGTAAAGACGAAGATTCCTGGCAAACACGTCATTCATGGATTATCGCAATCTTACAAAGTATTCCAATCCAACAGAAAATCTCGTTGGATACTAAGTCAAAAATCTACTATCTATGTCGTTTCAGAGACATTGCGCATCACACGCTAGAAGTTTAGTGACACATCCTTCTAGATTTCGAGAATTAGATCCTAGATAATGTCACATCTCAGGATCACACAACTGATGTTCACTCGCTAATGCCCAATGCTCATTGGATCATAAACCCAATAGTGAATTAAGACATCGTCTTACGAAAATTTCTTCAAATATTCGGTTAGCAACCTTCACTATTGTCGCCCACTATCAAAATGGATTAATAATTGAGCCTTTCTTTACTCAACCTTGAGTAAACTATTTCTAACGCTAAGCAATTGCTTGGATCAATTTCTTCTTCTCCTAAAGAGGAAAACACTATCCTGGGAACTACCAATTCCCTTGCTTGTTTCTTTTGTTGAGTATTACCTAACTTGACCATACAAGTCAAATTGCAATCGTTAGCGATTATAGCAATCCCAAAATATTCATCTCTGGTCATCCTAGAGACTAAAAATCATCCAAATTGCCAAATACTCTGAGATTGTACAAAGTACAAATCTCCTTCAGCACTACGTGACAAAATACTATTCAAGTATTTCATAATTGATACACACTGATTTTTACAGATTGGCTCAACCAATCGAACTCGTCGATCTACTTAGGCTCGCACTCATCAGATCAGAATACCACTGATCATCAACACCTATGTGGCTCGATCAATACTCTTGACTCGGCTGCCACAAGTCTACTACCCCCAACACTTGGAATACCCAAATCGCTCTGGTTTCAACACAACCATACTTGATAACCAAACAATATCTATTAGTAGCCTATCGACACAATCTCGTGCCTTAATACTGACAGCTGCGTCGTACACTAGACTTAATCACCCTAACACTAACAGAGTCAGACGATGCCTAACGCAATCACTGGACTCATTATCCTTGTCACGTTCATTCAGGATGAAGGCCACGTCTCATCTAGCCCAAGAATCATAACTAACGAATCCCAAAGATTTCAACAATCTTCGGACACGCTCCTGATCATATCCCTTGCTAAGACTGTGCAACAAATTAAGACTAAGTTAGCTTACCTCAATAACCCACCTGGACAATCACCAAGGCTCCATGGGTATACGCCATGTTTCCCTCAAATATTCTTATACAGTCTTTACATATGATATATCCCATTACTGATGAGATTAATCATCATGAAGATATTATCCTATTCAAGTCAAAGTCTCTAAACAGCATTCCATCCAGTATCTTGGATAACTCCTATCATAGGGAGACCCTAACCACAATTCTGATGACAATCCGTAGTCATCACTGGAAGAAATCCATCTACCTACTAGAACCACTAATCTAGCAGTATCTAAGAGGTCAAAATCTATCTTCTCAGAGTACACACTTGTCAAGGAAATCCATCCAAGACTAGTTCTCATAGCAGAAAACTAAACCTATATCATTGGAACACCAGACGATATCGAACCATCGATATCAGACCTGATATCTAATCCAAGGTCATACCTCGTCCTGACAGTTACCAAAACTCTAGACTAAGTAGCCTTCTCACTGTCATCACCTGAAGCACAAAGGCTCCCAGGTACATCGACATAGGGTCACGCCTCCTCATGTCAAATCATGGTCATAGTCCACAACTATCTGCATATACTGGACCTGGCATCCTGATGAAAACCCATCATCACAAGTCTCAACCTAACAAAAGTTATACAACATACTGTTCTAAGGAAACAACCTAGAACAAAGCCCAATGTTCTAAACCAAACAATATCCCCATGCCTCCAGATGAATCACCTCATCATTGGCACTAACTTAGTCCACTGACTAACTAGGTCAATCCTAAGAAAACACCTAGACTAACCACAAGTCACACTATTACAATTGGTTCACTCAACCCATTGAGCTACAATAATTGAACGCTAATCAACCATGCCAATGTTAGCAAAATCACTTGCAATCATTCATGAATTGCTGGATAAATAAAACATGTATCATTGCATCAAGTTATGTACAATTTCTTTATTACAATATCATGTATTACAATTACAATATAAAAAATACAATGAAAATGTACAAACAACAACTTGAAATGATACAACCAAAGTATGATGATTCATTAAAACTGAAATACTGCTTACAACTACATCAATACAGTATTTAAATCATCGTACTTGTCTTTGTTTCTTGAGCATGAAGCTTCTCATCGACACACGCATCAATAAAAGCGAACTCCCGTCCATGTCTCTCTACATGTCCTCCTGCAAAGAACTCAGGAGAAATGGCACGTGATAGCTAACCAGCTATGCTCTGCGTCAGTGCATGTCAGTCGACCTCTTCTTCTCACAATCTACCGTCAGCATTCTTCTTGTATCCATATCATGCTTTTAAACATGGAGTTTGCCGTGTGCCTACTGAACACATCGATACAAGCATATCGGCAAAACCATGTTCTGCATGAGTTAAATGACCTGACGTTCACAACCAGTCATACCTTAGTCACTCAAGGAATTCCCTGGTGAAGGTCTATATGACAATCTCTCCAACTATGACTGGAGAATCTTAAGCATACATTAAAATAAATCGCTACGGAAGACTTAAATTAAAGCATACCGGCAGAATACAACCGGTTAAACAAATTCGATTATACAACCCAATCAAAAAAATAAGCCTAAAGGGAAAAAACCTACAGCTAATCCTGCTGTCTTCACTGGTCACTAGCTACTCCAAGCTCCTGGTACTCAATCCTGTACCTACACCTGCCACGTCAAATGGGGTGTCCAGATACACAAATAATACTGGACGTGAGCACTAAGCTCAATACAAAAGCACAGGTATAACATACAAATATGATGCATGCACATGACAGGGTATACATATCTGGGATAACTGTATACAACTATTACGTAATGGTGCCTAGGACATGAGTGGTACAACCCGGGGAGCAAACCCTGCGTACAATGCTCATTCCAAACGAACGTAGACCGTGTCTTTTAGATACCAGTTCCGGCTAACCCGTCGGTCGCGGGGCGCTCGACATCAACCGTCCGAACAGGGCTGAGCGGCCCTACATGGCTCATCTCAAAAGATGGACAGGCACAATATGATATGCACATGCTGCATAATAATATGACACCCAAATGCAACATATAAGCATGCAAAACCCGCTGACTATCTCAGTCAGTACTTACGTACCTTTCTACAGGCAGTTCCTAGCAGTCCCACTCAAGGTTCCAAGCCTATCATCAACTCTACAATGCAAATACTCATGCATCATTAATTAATCTCTAAAAGCCTTAACTAAGCTATTGCATACTCCCAAATAATTAAGGAGACCATAGCTATACCTGCGTCCATCGTCAGCCCGCTGATGGCGATTATCCCGCAACTAGGAGTATACCCTATTGCAGCTCCACAACCTCGAGCACGGCTCCGCTACACGAGTACTGCTCTGCTACTATGTCAGACACTGTCTGACTATACTAAAATATACTCCCTACTCCAACTCTAAAATAAGAGTACCCAAAGCCCTAAAATAGAGTCACGTGGGCGAAGGAGAGGAATTCTGTATTCGCACCAAATGAGGAGCTCGGACCTCATATTTATAGAACATGTTCGGATCGTCCAAACTCGTCTTCAGATCGTCCGAACCCGATCGGATCCTCCGATCTCTTCCTCGGGCCATCCGAAGCCTGCCATGTGTCAACACTCACACATGCAACCATACACCTATCCGGGACTATAGATCGGAGCCTCCGTTCTGCACCTTCGGATCATCCAAACCCCTCCCCCCCGGATGACATCACAAATGACATAATATTTTGGGATAGCTGGCCGCAGGCGTTCGGGTCATCCGAACCCACTTCGGACCATCCAAAAACTTCAGAGCCTCAGAAGCCTGGCTCCGTCCAAGTTCGGATCGTCCGAACTCACTTCGGACCGTCCGATCCCTCCAAACCCCTTTCAACCATTTTCGAGTGTTCTGTATCCATTTTTTGGACTCCGTTAATCCATTTGAAATTTCTTTAATCATGTTTAACTTAATCTTAACATGATCCTACGATTAATTACTCATTAATCGTTAATTCTGGATATGGGTCACTATACTAACTCTGACAGAGTTAGCCAATAGCTACTAGTGGTCATTAGCACAATTCTCGTGCCACCTTATCACTACTAATCGCTGTCTTGTTCACCCAAAGCGAACATCAAGACAAATTAAGCCCAAGAATTGCTCTTTATCTATCAACCTAGATCATTTCCATCTCACGGGAAATCATACGCTTAATTCTGAATGCATCAGACGATACATAGCGCAATCACTGGACTCATTATCCATTGTCTCGTTCATTCAAAAAGAACTCCACGGCTAATCAAGTCCAAAATTATCCATAATGAATCCCAAATATTCCCAAAATCTTCAGACACGCTCCTGATTATATCCCTCGCTAAGATTGTGCAACAATATAAGACTGAGGCAGCTTACCACGATAACCCACCTGGAATTACCACCAAGTGTACACTGGCATATCATTCTTCCTCCACGCCTCAAATAGTCATGTACAATTGTAGCGACCCTACCCGAATCCACTACCTAATCAGAGTTAAGAGCATAATTAAGCATGCAATAAAATAAATTTCTGCGGAAGACTTAAATAAAAGCAGACCGGCAGAATACAATCGGTTAAATAAATTCGATTATAAAACCCAATCGAATAAATAAATCCTAAAGGCAAAACCTACAGCTAATCTCGCTGTCTTCACTGGTCACTGGCCAATCCAAGCTCCTGGTGCTTCACCCTGCACCTACACCTGCCCCGTCGAATGGGGTGTCCAGATACACAGAAAAGACTGGACGTGAGCTCTAAGCTCAATACGAAAGCACTAGGTAAAACATACAAATATGATGCATGCAAATGATAGGGTATCCATATCTGGGATAACTATATGCAACTGCTCAGTAATGGCGCCTAGGACATGAGTGGTACAACCCGGGGAGCAAACCCTGTGTACACTGCTCATTCCTATAGGACGTGGACTGTGTCCCCAGATGCTAATCACCCATGACCCGTCAGTCACTGGGCACTAGACATCACCCGTCCAAACAGGGTTGAGCGGCCCTACATGGCTCATCTCACAAGATGGACAAACACAATATGATATGCACATGCTGCATAATAATATGACACACAAATGCAACATATAAGCATGCAAAACCCGCTGACTATCTCAGTCTGTACTTACGTACCTTACTACAGGCAGTCCTAGTAGTCCCGCTCTAGGTTCCCAGCCTATCATCAACTCTACAATACAAATATTCATGCATCATTATTTAAGCTCTAAAAGCCTTAACTAAGCTATTGCATACTCCTAAATAATTTAAGGAGACCATAGCTATACCTGCATCCGTCGCCAGCCCGCTGATGACAATTTGTCTCAAAACTAGGCCACAGCTCCGCTACGATGCCTGGATCGCTATGCCACTTCCGGATTCCTCATTGGATGCCTAGATCTCCCTAGATTTGAGATAGAAGGCTTAGGAATCAGAGAGAATGGAGGGAAAGGTGCACTCCAAATGAACCCTCGGCCCCTATATTTATAGACGAAGTTTGGAGCCTCCGAACCCAGTTCGGAACGTCCGAACACGATCAGAACCTCCGATCCCATCTTCGGAGCATCCGATCGCCCAATATTACGTCAGCCATGACGTCACTTTGCTGACGTCAGCGATGACACATGCCCTGGTCCCGATCGGAACGTCCGATCTCATCGACGGAGCTTCCGATATCGATCGGAGCCTCGGATCCTGACTTCGGATCCTCCGATCCTGTTCGGAACCTCCTGACTTGGTTCGAAGCTTCCGAACCCTCCGGACCCTCGGGACCTTCCCGGCTATTTTGAGTGTCCTGGATCCATTTTTGGACTCCATTAACCCTTTAGGAATTTCCTTACTTATGTTTTACTTAATCCAACATTATTACATGATTAATATACTCATTAATTGCTAATTAAGGATACGGGTCACTACATTCTCCCCCCCCCCCCCCTTAAAAGATTTCGTCCTCGAAATCTAAGGTAATACCTCGAGAACGTAAGATAGACCACTACTTGAGTGTCTGGTCGAAATAGCTTCCGACACACTCAGACTCTCGTCGAATTCCCTATAAGCTCCATTAATGCATAACCGCATTAATATTCTTTCACTGAAGATTACTGCGCTAATGGTCGACAGTCGAACTTCCCTAGCGCTAGCGTATCGTAACACTGATACATCTTTCACTCGGACCACGATCTTCTTGACCACGAAGGATACAATACCCGCTTGATCAATATCATCATCCCAAAGTAATTTTTGACTAACGAAGACCAAGTCATGAACTGACTGGTTTACGACATTCGTCGAATTACTTATCGAATCTAACCATCTAATGGTTTCAAAATTTCTCGGTGCTCAACACCTCTAGTCAGGAAAACACTAATCCCAACATTGTGCTGACACATTCTAACATGAATCTCGCTTTAAGATAATCCAGTTGACTCAAGTCTATACTTCAACGTAACTGCTCACAATGTTCCCTAGACTGGTTACCCTCCCCACTCTCTCAGAAGCAAAACCGGCTTCCCAAGGAATACTGGGAACTTAAACCATCATGTCTAGTACATTCTGTTGTCCACGTTTCTTAGTATAACCTCAACACTGTGCCCTGATGATAACTATCATCACTTGCAATTTATGACGCTACGTCATCTCCTAGCCATTGGCCTGCGAAATCACGCATACATTGCAATGGAAGTCATCACGCCTCTAATTATCTACATCATCTCGATCATAGGTAATTCACCTCATGAATTTGATCGATGGACGTCCTCCTGATAGTTATACATACTCGCAATCACTGTATGCTCATCAAAACTAAGGCAAGCTCCCACCAATATGCTCGACTGGGACATTCCACAGTGCACAGACATATGGAAACGCTTCCTATTCCATCTCGAAACTCGACAATTATTGCACCTGGTATAACTCAACTCAGAGTCTCTGATAATACCATCATCTCATACCAACCTCCCAATTTTGAACATACTGATCCTGGAACTAAATCCCAATGGATTCTCAATAGTCAAATCGCTCCCTTGCCGAACGCATCAGTCTCAGAACTGAACGATCTAATTCGTCGATTCCCTAGTCAATCCTGGGAAATACTTGTGCTCAAAGTAACTTGCCACCCGACGCACATCCGAATATCATCCATTGCTAAAGCACAATAACCTTGACGAATGGTCCGCACTGATGTGGCTTGTCGACTGGAAAGAACAAAGTTGCTTCATCGCTATCTTGCGAAATCTTCAATTCCCACAATAATCTTGTTGGCTACTAAGTCGATCTACGACTGCCTCGATCATCCCAATGATCTTAAGTACCACACGAAGAAAATTTGTGACACACCCTGTCGGATCTCGAGAACTAGGTCTCAGCAAATGTCACACCTCACAATCAAACAACTGATGTCCATACAAGTACACATTCCTCGTTGGATCTCAACCCAACGGTATACTAAGACATCATCACAAAAGCACTATCCTGGGAGTTACCAATTCCTTCGCTTTTTCCTCCTGTCAAGTTAACATCTAACTCGACCATACAAGTCAATCATAATCTTTTGGTACATTAGTCCCTGGCAACCTAGAGACCCTAAATCATCCGAATTGTCAAATGCTCTGAGATGGTATCCAGTACTCATCCCATAAGCACTACTCGGCAAAATACTATCCCAAGTATTTCTTAATTGCTACATCCTGATCAACCCTGATTGGCTCAACCAATCGAACTCGTCGATCTACTTAAGCTCGCACTTATCAGATCAGACCACTACTGATCATCCAACCTACATGGCTCGGTCAATAACCATGACTCAGCTGCCACAAAGAACCATTTCCAAACGGTGTCAGATCATAGTACATAAGTAGTTTACCTGGCACAAGTCTTGCGCCTTTTCAGCACTACTAACCGTTGCTTCGTATTCTGAACTTAATCATCCTAACTCTGACAGAGTTACCCAATAACCACTAGTAGTCACTAGCACAGATCCCGTGCCACCTTAGCACTACTAATCGTTGTCTTGTTCACCCAAGGCAAACATCAAGATAAGCTAAGCCCATTTCCATCCCATGGAAAATCCTACGCTCAATCTCTGAAAATATCAGACAGTACTTAGCGCAAACACTGCACTAACTATCCTTGCTTCGTTCATCCAGGATGAATATCACGATTTGTCAAATTCAGAATCATAACTAACGAATCTCCAAGATTCTTACAATCTTCAAACACTCTCCTGATTATATCCCTTACTAAGATTGTGCAACAATTTAAGACTAAGGTATCTTACCATGTTAACCCACCTGGACAACCACCAAGGCTTCACGGGTATAGGCCACGCTTCCCTCATATCTCAGATAGCTCTGTACAATCCTTAGCGTCTGACATAATCTATCACAGATGAAGTCAATCATCATGGAGTAGTCCTCGTGTTCGAGTCTAAGTCTTAAAACAACATTCCATCCAGTATCTTGGATAATTCCTATCACAAGGAAATTCTAACCACAACTCTGATGACAACCCTTAGTCATCGCTGGTAGATATCCGTCCACCTACTAGATCCACACGTCTAGCAATAACCCAAAGGTTAAAACCTATCTGCTCAGAGTACACACTTGTCAAGAAAATCCCTCCATGACTGGTTCCCATAGCAGAACACTCAAACTATATCTTTGGCACACCAGATGATATCAAACCATCGATATCAAACCTGATATCTAATCCAAGGTCATACCTCGTCGTGACTGTCACCAAATCCCTAGACTGAGTAGCCTTCCCACCGCCAATCCTGAAGCACAAAGGCTCCCAGGTACCCTCTGAAGTACAAGGACTCCCAGAGTAACACTGGCATAGGGTCGCGCTCCATCACGTCTAGTCATGGTCATAGTCCACAACTCTCGGCATATACTGGACCTGGTATCCTGATGAAAACCTGTCATCACAAGCCTCAACCTAACAAAGGTCGGACAGCCTTCTGTTCTCAAGGAAACAACCTAGAACAAAGCCCAAATGTTCTAAACTGAACAATATCCCTGATGCCTCTAGATGAGTCCACTCATCGCTGGCACTATCTTAGTCTTCTGACTAACTAGGTCAATCCTAGGAAAAGCCTAGACTAACCACAAGTCAAACAGTCACAGTCGGCCCACTCAAATCCCATGAGCTACAGCAGTTGAATGCTAATCAACTAAACCCAATCCAAACTTCCGCACAATCATGCAATCATCCACGAATTGCTGGATAAATAAAACATGTATCACTTATTTCAAGTTATGTACAATTCTCTTTATTACAATCTCATGTAATACATACAATATTCAAAATACAATGAAATGTACAATATCAACTTGAAATGGTACAACCAAAGTATGATGATTCATTACAACTAAAATATTGTTTACAACTACAACAACACAGTATTCAAAAATCATCGTACTGGTCTTCGTTTCTTGAGCATGAAGCTTCTAGTCGACACACACATTGAAACAAGCATACTCCCGACCAAGTCTCTCTACATGTACTCCTACGAAGAACTCTGGAGAAATGGCTCGTGATAGCTAACCAGCTATGCTCTGTGTCAGTGCATGTCAGTCGACCCCTTCTGCTCACGATCTACCATCAGCGTTCTTCTTGTATTCATATCATGCTTTTGAACATGAAGTTTCCCGTGTGCCTACCGAACGCATCCGTACAAGCATACCGGCAAAACTATGTTCTGCATGAGTTTAATGACCTTACGCTCGAAACCTATCGTGCCTTAGGCACTCGAGGCATTCCCTGGTAAAGGTCTATCTGACAATCTCTCCAACTAATAGTGGAGAATCTTCAGAGTAGTGTCATCATGGTACGGGCGATACAGATGCAAACATCAAGTGCGTCCCATCCAATCCTCTGGCATCCGGTACTCGATCCAAAACTAGGATCCACCTGAGTAGAAATCTTGAAAACTCGGACACGATACATCACTCCTGTCCGCACTTGCTGGTATCCCATAAGCCAAATCTTTAAAATTCATGTTGATGATGATAGTCTTCGGGCAATCAAATCGCCGCATCACCACCTCTTCCAAGTTCTCATCGATCCTATAAGTATAACCCAAAGTCTCATTACTATATCCCAAGTCTCTTGCATGCATGCGCTCTGATACCAAAAATGTGGCGACCCTACCCGGATCCACTACCTAATCAGAGTTAAGAGCATAATTAAGCATGCATTAAAATAAATCGCTGCGGAAGACTTAAATAAAAGTAGACTGGCAGAATACAACCGGTTAAATAAATTCGATTATACAACCCAATCGAATAAATAAACCCTAAAGGCAAAACCTACAGCTAATCTCACTGTCTTCACTGGTCACTGGCCAATCCAAGCTCCTGGTGCTTCACCCTACACCTACACCTGCCCCGTCGAATGGGGTTTCCAGATACATAGAAAATACTGGACGTGAGCTCTAAGCTCAATACGAAAGCACTGGGTAAAACATACAAATATGATGCATGCAAATGATAGGGTATCCATATATGGGATAACTGTATACAACTGCTCAGTAATGGCGCCTAGGACATGAGTGGTACAACCCGGGGAGCAAACCCAGTGTACACTGCTCATTCCTATAGGATGTGGACTGTTCCCCAGATGCTAATCACCCATGACCTGTCAGTCACTGGGCACTAGACATCACCTGTCCAGACATGGCTGAGTGGCCCTACATGGCTCATCTCACAAGATGGACAGGCACAATATGATATGCACATGCTGCATAATAATATGACACACAAATGCAACATATAAGCATGCAAAACCCGCTGGCTATCTCAGTCTGTACTTACGTACCTTACTACAGGTAGTCCTAGTAGTCCCGCTCTAGGTTCCCAGCCTATCATCAACTCTACAATGCAAATATCCATGCCTCAATATTTAAGCTCTAAAAGCCTTAACTAAGCTATTGCATACTCCTAAATAATTTAAGGACACCATAGCTATACCTGCGTCCATCGTCAGCCCGCTGATGACAATTTGTCTCAAAACTAGGCCACAGCTTCGCTACGACGCCTGGATCGCTATGCCACTTCCGGATTCCTCATTGGATGCCTAGATCTCCCTAGATCTGAGTTAGAAGGCTTAGGAATCAGAGAGAAGAGAGGGAAAGGTGCACTCCAAATGAACCCTCGGCCCCTATATTTATAGACGAAGTTCGGAGCCTCCGAACCCGGTTCGGAATGTCCAAACACGATCGAATCCTCCGATCCCATCTTTGGAGCTTCCGATCGCCCAATATTACGTCAGCCATGACGTCACTTTGCTGATGTCAGCGATGACACGTGCCCTGGTCCCAATCGGAACGTCCGATCTCATCGACGGAGCTTCCGATCTCGATCGGAGCCTCCGATCCTGACTTCGGATCCTCCGATCCTGTTCAGAACCTCCTGACCTGGTTCGGAGCTTCCGAGCCCTCTGGACCCTCGGGACCTTCCCGTCTATTTTGAGTGTCCTGGATCCATTTCTGGACTCCGTTAACCCTTTAGGAATTTTATTAATTAAGTTTTACTTAATCCAACATTATTACAGGATTAATATACTCATTCATTGCTAATTACGGATGCGGGTCACTACAACAATCCTTAGCATCTGATATAATCCACCACTGATGAAATCAGTCATCGTGGATCAATTCTACTATTCGAGTCAAAGTCTCGAAACAGCATCCCTTCCAATATCTGGGATAACTCGTGTCATAATGAAATCCTATTCATAACTTTGATGACAACCCCTAGTCATCGCTAGTAGAAATCCGTCTACCTACTAGATTGATCCATCTAGCAGTATCTACAAGGTCAAACCTATCTGCTCAAATCACATGCTCGTAAAGGAATTCCATCCAAGACTGGTCCTCACGGCAGAAACTCGCACCAATATCTCTGACACAAGCCAGACGATATCTAAATCATGATACCAAACTAGGCATCTACTCCAAGGTCATAACCCGTCGTGACTATTACCAAAACCTAGACTGAGTAGCCTTCCCACCGCCATCCCCTTGTTGGAAAACTGGCGTTCAGATCAATCACGATTGATACCCGATGCAGCGAAAGTTTAAAATTTTATTATGGAACAATTCCATAGTGTGGGTATCAACCGTTTAACGATTAAATTATAAGTGTGTGTAAAATTAAATAACTATTATTAAATTTTACCTTCAATCTCGAATCGAGATTATTGGACTCCAACAGATTTCTCTGCTCTTGTTGTCTCTCCCTGGAACCGATGAACTCCTTCAATCAGGTCCACGAATGGAGGTTTAATCCCTCTGATAGATTGCACTAGAAAATCTATCAGAAGTTTTCTGCGAAGAGAATAACGAATTTGATTCGCTTATTCCAGACTGCAATTCAAAATCACAGACCGGAATTTCTCTGACAGAGAGAGGGAGGGGTCGGCCGAAATATTCTTGAGAGGAGGCTAGGGTTTCGAAATTTTGCTCTCAAAATTATGACCAGTTGTGTCTAATTTCTGTACTGCAATAACTTATTTATAATGCAGGCCACTAACACCTTAGGGCCCATTAGTCATAAGTTGAGGCCCGACAAGCAAAGCCCGCATGTTCAGAAATTAATATAAAATTCATCGTGACTCCGATTGATAACCGATTTTACCAATGTGCACAGAAACCATTTATGCACATTTTAAAGTCAAGATAAATTTTCCTGAATCCGAATTCAGTGGTTTCCAAAAATGTACATCCCTATGTCATTTTAGGAAATCCTACTCCCTTACTCTTATTTAAGAAGTCCAACTTCTTTATTCATTAAATTTAACTCTTTAAATTTAACTATCTCAACGGGGATTAAAAACTCCATTACACTGTGTGACCCTCAATGGTTCAGGGATACAGCTAGCCATGGGCTCACAACTCCTTGTGACTCGGAACAACGATTTCCGACTTGCCCAACGAATCATGGTAAAGCGCCTAGCAACATCGCCCCATGATTCCCCTGGTATCACTGATAGTGCCTACAAGAACCAGTAGATTTTGGTTCGCGTACAGTACGGTCCCTTCATCCATATATCCCGATCGAATCAACAACCATTGGTATATCGAGAGTCGCTCAAGATTCGATAACTATACAATACATCTTGAAGATCCAATTAGTGACATCGCATGTGCTACTAAGAAACCATTTCTTAAATCACATCAAGTACTCTGGCCAGAGATTTGTCACACTAATATCTCCTCAGATCGCATAGGATATCCACACTCGCAAGTATGTGGTGAATCCTTGACAACAATGCATCGACTCCTATATGTGTTGTAAATGTACCCAATCCCGACACCTGATGACCCCCATAGAGTCGGTAAACGAGTCAAAGTACAGTACTAGCATATAGAGTCTCCATGATGTTTCAAGTAGTAAGGACTAATGGTGTACAACCAAAACCGCGGACTTTATCCACTCGATAAGTGATAACCACTTGGAAAGTCCGGATAGGTTAGTTCGATTATTCATCCTATGAATATCCATTTGCATGCTTCGAACATCTCCATGTTCCCTACCAATGAAACGTGGTACTCCGCATCGCAAATGCTAGTCTCAAACTCGAGCGATCCTTATCCTTATTCTCGGACGGCTCAATCGACTAGGAACAGTTTAGAATATACAGTGACTATAAGATGTATTTCATGATAGACATCCCCATGTTCTACCACATCTTACATACACTATAGTATATTCAAGGTCTTTATCAAAACAACAATAGTATATCACAATATAACAATATGAAGAAAGATAAAGTCATTGCCATTAATAAAAGTGTAAATTGTATTAAACAAAAGATCGTTTGTACAAAGAGTCATCAAAGCCCATAGCCACAAGTTGGTTCACTGGGCACCCACTCTTTCAATCTCCCACTTGCCCTATAGCCAACTAGTCATACTACGTAGACCCATTGCTTCGCGATGTTTGTCAAACAATGGTCCTGGCAAGGGCTTAGTAAGCGGATCAGCGATATTGTCTGCAGAGGCCACTCGTTCGACAGTGATGTCTCCTCTTTCCTCAATCTCCCGGATGATGTGGTATTTCCTCAGTACGTGTTTGGATCTTTGATGAGACCTTGGTTCCTTTGCTTGAGCAACGGCACCCGGGTTGTCACAGTACACCGGGACTGGACCAACAATTTCAGGAATGACGCCCAACTCTTGGACGAACTTCCTCATCCAAACGGCCTCTTTAGCAGCAGCTGATGCTGCAATGTATTCAGCCTCAGTGGTGGAATCCGCTGTGGTGTCCTGCTTGGAACTCTTCCAAGAGACAGCACCGCCATTGAGCATGAACACAAATCCAGAGGTTGACTTCGAGTCATCCACGTCACTTTGGAAGCTAGAGTCGGTATAGCCTTCCAATTTCAGATCTCGTCCTCCATATACCATGAACATATTCTTAGTCCTTCGTAAGTACTTAAGAATGTCCTTCACGGCTTTCCAATGCATTTGACCGGGATTAGCTTGATATCTGCTCGTGACACTCAGAACAAATGCTACATCCGGTCTGGTAGATATCATCCCATACATGATACTACCTATAGCTGACGCATATGGTACATGTGTCATATTCTCTATCTCTTCATCAGTCTTGGGACACATAGACTTGGATAGAGAAACTCCATGACACATGGGTAGATGTCCTCTCTTGGACCCATCCATTGAAAACCGTTTCAATATGGTGTCGATGTAGGTTGATTGAGTGAGTCCTATCATTCTCTTAGATCTATCTCTATAGATCTGTATCCCAAGAATGTAGGATGCCTCACCCAAATCCTTCATCGAGAATCTACCTGATAACCATATCTTTGTTGACTGCAACATCCCTACATCATTCCCAATGAGTAGGATGTCATCAACATAAAGTACTAAGAATGTCCACAGCATCCTTAACTACTTTCTTGTACACGCACGGTTCCTCCGGGTTCTTGATGAAACCAAAATCTTTTATTGTTTCATCAAATTTCTGGTTCCAACTTCTTGATGCTTGTTTTAGACCATAAATTGATCTCTGAAGCTTGCATACCTTATGCTCGCTTCCCATGGATGTGAACCCCTCAGGCTGCTTCATATAGATTTCTTCCTTAATGTCTCCATTAAGAAAAGCAGTCTTCACATCCATTTGCCATATCTCATAGTCATACCATGCAGCTATGGCAATAAGGATTCTTATGGACTTGAACATTGCAACTGGTGAAAAGGTTTCATCATAGTCAACTCCTTGTCTTTGAGTGTGACCTTTCGCCACCAATCGCGCCTTGTAGGTCAATACCTTACCATCAGGCCCAAGCTTTCCTCTTGTAGATCCATTTACACCCTATTGGAACAATTCCATCAGGAGGATCTACTAAAGACCAAACTTGGTTTGTATGCATTGAATCCAATTCAGACTGCATAGCTTCAAGCCATAAATTTGAATCCGCATCAGAAATTGCTTCCTTAAAGTTTCTTGGATCACATCCAATGTCGGGTTCATCTTGATCCCCTTCAAGAAGAAGACCATATCGAACAGGAGGTCTAGAAGTCCTCTCGGATCTTCTAGGTTCAGGCGTGTCCAGTAATGGTTCCTGAGGCGTAGGATCGTTATTTTGTATTTCGGGTTCTTCTCGAACTTCTTCGAGTTCCATCATCTCGCCTTTCTTATCCAATAAGAACTCCTTCTCCAAGAAGGTGGCATTCCTAGAAACAAACACCTTTGTTTCAGCAGGATAATAGAAATAATATCCGATTGAATTCTTCGGATACCCTATAAAATAACATAAGCTGGATCGACTATCCAACTTATCTCCCACTGTCCGCTTCACGTAAGCAGGACATCCCCAAATCCTCAAGTACGAATACTTAGGAGCTTTGCCATTCCATAACTCGTATGGTGTTTTGTCCACTGCTTTAGTGTGGACGTTGTTCAACAACAATACCGCCGTTTCAAGCGCATAGCCCCAAAACGAAGGTGGAAGCTCAGTGAAGCTCATCATGGATCGAACCATGTCCAACAAAGTTCGATTACGACGCTCCGATACACCATTCAGCTGTGGTGTCATAGGAGGAGTCCACTGAGAGAGAATCCCATTCTCTTTTAGATAGTCCAAAAACTCGGTACTTAAGTATTCTCCACCTCGATCCGATCGAAGTGCTTTAATACTTTTACCTAGCTTGTTTTCTACTTCAGCCTTGAATTCTTTGAACTTTTCAAATGCTTCAGACTTATATTTCATTAAATATAAATACCCATACCTTGAATAATCGTCAGTAAAGGTAATGAAGTAGGTGTGGCCATATTGAGTCCCAACTCTAAATGGTCCACAAACATCTGTATGTATCAAATCCAACAGATTTTGACTACGCTCAGGCTTCCCCTTAAAAGGAGATTTAGTCATTTTCCCTTTTAGACAGGATTCACAAGTAGGTAGAGAGTTAATATCAGACATATCAAACATGCCCTCTCCCACTAGCTTGTTCATCCTCCTTGAGGAAAATATGACCTAGCCTAGCATGCCAAAGGTTCGCCGGGTTTGACTATCGATTTTTCTTTTGTTTGTTGTTGCCGGTTTATCAATATAATTTATTTGAACGTCTTTCAGTTTTAAGTTGTATAGATCGTTTTCAAGTTGTCCATTTCCAATCAAACATTCATTCTTGTAAATATTGCAAATCCCATTCACAAAATTGCAAGAATAACCATCTCTATCTACCATAGAAACAGAAATAATGTTTTTAATTAAATCCGGAACAAATAAAACATCTCTTAAAAATAACTTAAAATCGTTCTGAAAAATTAAACAAACATCTCCAATGGCTGTAGCTTCAACTCTGGAACCATTCCCGAGCCTCAGCTGGGTCTCAACCATTCTAAGCCTGCGACTTCTTGTCATCACCTGCAAATCATTGCAAATGTGAGATCCACATCCGGTATCCAATACCCAAGAAGTAGTATTAAGTGAAATGTTTATTTCAATATAGAACATACCTTTTGCAGTTCCCAACTGCTCTAGATATTCCTTGCAGTTGCGCTTCCAATGACCGGGCTTCTTGCAGTAATGGCAAACTTGTTTAGACTTGTCCAATTTTGCATGTAACATTTGGCCTTGAGATCATGGTCCAACCATTTCTCTAGTTCGGCCAACCTTTCGGCAGTTACATCAGCCGGGGCTGTTTTCGGAGAAGCCTTTTCTAACACTTTAGAAAATCTTTTCCGAACTTAGGACAATCTTAACTTATGGATCATTCTGTATTGTTTGCGCCAATAAGTTTGTTTTGTTGGAGAATAGAAACATGTGGATTACTGAGATGAAACAGACAATTATCGATGATTGTTTAAGCAATTTACTAAGACATAAAATAGGCGAATTTATTCTATGAATCTCACTCCCACTATTTTAACGATTACACTACCCTCTAGTGAAAACGGGAAACTGTTTTCCTTAGTGAGAACATGGAGTCCAATTGACAAACTTATGGTCCCGAATAATATCAGCCAACCATAATTCTCAAAAGGTAGAGCCCAATTGCTTCCAAAGCAACCCCCATGTGTTTACCTCATGTCCAATAAGGGCCCAATAATATGACGCCGTTTATAGTGACATGTCAAGATGACCCATCAATATTAAGTTGTGATGGACGGTCGCCATGTGGATCCCCCAATAATATGAGCCGATCCCATGGGAGTTCCACCCAACTTACAACATGTGTCGATCCAATGTACAGCTTTCGACGGACGGGCCCCCCAATAATATGAGCCGGACCGTATCCGCGGGTAGCATCACATACATTGACCGTTGATGGAAGGTAGGAACATTTAAACAAATTTAAATTTCCTTTATTTATCTTGATATCAATTTTAAATCATATTTAAAATGAGGGATTTTAATTATAAAATTTGTCTCATCAATTTCAAATTATTGCATGCTTGCCGGATTCACGCAATTATGTCTAAAACATGCATACAATCATAATATCATATATTATATAGGATGATCGATTCCATTTCTAATTGACTCGTGGTTGCCAATCACTAGTCTTGTCCAATCCTAGGTAATATGCAGTATGCAATGCAATCCTATTACATTAGCTTCCAATTTACATTTCTTCGTCTTTATTGTCTGCTGGGCCCACCATCTTCAAATCTTGATCTCCCATAAATCTAATGTATTTACAATAAATAACAATGACAAGTAGGGGATACATTTTTAGGGGTGGGAACGGGCCATAAACCAAGCCCACTTTTATTACATATGACATTCATACTGGGCCATAAAACCAGGCCATTAATAAATCCAACAACAAAAACAAATGTAAATTCCTAACATACACCTACAAAATTGGTCATGGCAATCGATCATCCTTATCCAATAACATTTAATTCAAAATTAATTTATTGGATAACATGCAGTGGCAATTCAAATTTAAACAGGATAAAATCATATTTTATATATAAAATCTCATTTTACATATAAAATCATATTTTATCTCTTTATCAAATAAAATCATATTTTATCTACAAAATCCAATTTTATGGATAAAATCATATTTTACTCAATATATTCATAAGATCAAATCTTATCATCAATTGTACCAAAAATAATTGATTTCAAAATTCAATTTAAGGATAAAATATTAAAATTTTCCAAAAATTCAAATTTATCCAAAAATCAATTTTAAAGTTTACGGACTCGAACAATTCGATCCGAAATCTCGTGAACCAATCAAAAACAATTTTTGACCGGACCAAAAATAAAATTTTAACACATTAAAATTAATTTAAATAAAAAAATAATTTTTTCCCGCGGGCGCCCGGGACACTCCCGGGCCGGCCCGCACCCGTGGGCGCGGGCCGGGGCAGCGACAATCGCTGCCCTGGCGGCGCCTGGCGCCGCCCCTGGGCGGCGGCGACGTGCGCCGCCGTGGGCGGCGCTGTGCGCCCCCTTTGGGCGGCGCCGTGCGCCGCCCGGGGCAGGGACGTCGCTGCCCCACCGGGCAGCGATCGGGTTTTGCCCGAAAAAAATTTTTTTATTTAAAATATTTATTTGTTTTTTAAAAAACCAAGACTCAAAAATTTTTGTACAATCGATTAATTTAATCGTTTGATCTGAGCAACCTGGCTCTGATACCACTGTTGGAAAACTGGCGTTCAGATCAATCACGATTGATACCCGGTGCAGCGGAAGTTTAAAAATTTTATTATGGAACAATTCCATAGTGTGGGTATCAACCGTTTAACGATTAAATTATAAGTGTGTGTAAAATTAAATAACAATTATTAAATTTTACCTTTAATCTCGAATCGAGATTCTGGACACCACACAGATTTCTCTGCGCTTCTTGTATCTCCCTGGAACTGATGAACAAGCTTTCCTTCAATCAGGTCCACGAATGGAGGTTTAATCCCTCTGATAGATTGCACTAGAAAATCTATCAGAAGTTTTCTGCGAAGAGAATAAACGAATTTGATTCGCTATTCCAGACTGCAATTCAAAATCACAGACCGGAATTTCTCAGACAGAGAGGGAGGGTGTTCGGCCACTTTGAGAGAGAGGAGGCTAGGGTTTTCGAAAAACTGTCTCAAATTATGACCTGTTGTGTCTAATTTCTGTACTGCAATAACTTATTTATAATGCAGGCCACTAACACCTTAGGGCCCATTAGTCATAAGTTGAGGCCCGACAAGCAAAGCCCGCATGTTCAGAAATTAATATAAAATTCATCGTGACTCCGATTGATAAACCGATTTTACCAATGTGCACAGAAACCATTTCTGCACATTTTAAAGTCAAGATAAATTTTCCTGAATCCGAATTCAGTGGTTTCCAAAAATGTACATCCCTATGTCATTTTAGGAAATCCTACTCCCTTACTCTTATTTAAGAAGTCCAACTTCTTTATTCATTAAATTTAACTCTTTAAATTTAACTATCTCAACGGGGATTAAAAACTCCATTACACTGTGTGACCCTCAATGGTTCAGGGATACAGCTAGCCGTGGGCTCACAACTCCTTGTGACTCGGAACAACGATTTCCGACTTGCCCAACGAATCATGGTAAAGCGCCTAGCAACATCGCCCCATGATTCCCTAGGTATCACTGATAGTGCCTACAAGAACCAGTAGATTTTGGTTCGCGTACAGTACGGTCCCTTCATCCATATATCCCGATCGAATCAACAACCATTGGTATATCGAGAGTCGCTCAAGATTCGATAACTATGCAATACATCTTGAAGATCAAATTAGTGACATCACATGTGCTACTAAGAAACCATTTCTTAAATCACATCAAGTACTCTGGCCAGAGATTCGTCACACTAATATCTCCTCAGATCGCATAGGATATCCACACTCGCAAGTATGTGGTGAATCCTTGACAACAATGCATCGACTCCTATATGTGTTGTAACTGTACCCAATCCCGACACCTGATGACCCCATAGAGTCGGTAAACGAGTCAAAGCACAGTACTAGCATATAGAGTCTCCATGATGTTTCAAGTAGTAAGGACTAATGGTGTACAACCAAAACCGCGGACTTTATCCACTCGATAAGTGATAACCACTTGGAAAGTCCGGATAGGGTAGTTCGATTATTCATCCTATGAATATCCATTTGCATGCTTCGAACATCTGCATGTTCCCTACCAATGAAACGTGGTACTCCGCATCGCAAATGCTAGTCTCAAACTCGAGCGATCCTTATCCTTATTATCGGACGGCTCAATCAATTGACTAGGAACAGTTTAGAATATACAGTGACTATAAGATGTATTTCATGATAGACATCCCCATGTTCTACCACATCTTACATACACTATAGTATATTCAAGGTCTTTATCAAAACAACAATAGTATATCACAATATAACAATATGAAGAAAGATAAAGTCATTGCCATTAATAAAAGTGTAAATTACATTAAACAAAAGATCGTTTGTACAAAGAGTCATCAAAGCCATAGCCACAAGTTGGCTCACTGGGCACCCACTCTTTCAAACAAGAAGTCGCAGGCTTAGGATGGGTGAGACCCAGCTGAGGCTCGGAAATGGTTCCAGAGTTGAAGAAAAAGCCGTGGGAGATGTTTATTTAATTTTGCAGAACGGTTTTAAGTTACTTTTAAGAGATGTTTTATTTGTTCCGGATTTGATTAAAAACATTATTTCTGTTTCTATGCTTGATAGAGATGGTTATTCTTGCAATTTTGTGAATGGAATTTGCAATATTTACAAGAATGAATGTTTGATTGGAACTATACAACTTAAAACTAAAAGACGTTCCAATAAATTATGTTGATAAACCGGCAACAACAAACAAAAGGAAAATCGATAGCCAAAACCTGGCAAACCTTTGGCACGCTAGGCTAGGTCATATTTCCTCAAGGAGGATGAACAAGCTAGTGGGAGAGGGCATGTTTGATATGTCTGATATTAACTCTCTACCTACTTGTGAATCCTGCCTAAAAGGAAAAATGACTAAATCTCCTTTTAAGGGGAAACCTGAGCGTAGTCAAAATCTGTTGGATTTGATCCATACAGATGTTTGTGGTCCATTTAGAGTTGGGTCTCAATATGGCCACACCTACTTCATTACCTTTACTGATGATTATTCAAGGTATGGGTATTTATATTTAATGAAATATAAGTCTGAAGCATTTGAAAAGTTCAAAGAATTCAAGGCTGAAGTAGAAAACAAGCTAGGTAAAAGTATTAAAGCACTTCGATCGGATCGAGGTGGAGAATACTTGAGTACCGAGTTTTTGGACTATCTAAAAGAGAATGGGATTCTCTCTCAGTGGACTCCTCCTATGACACCACAGCTTAATGGTGTATCGGAGCGTCGTAATCGAACTTTGTTGGACATGGTTCGATCCATGATGAGCTTCTGAGCTTCCACCTTCGTTTTGGGGCTATGCGCTTGAAACGGCGGTATTGTTGTTGAACAACGTCCACACTAAAGCAGTGGACAAAACACCATACGAGTTATGGAATGGCAAAGCTCCTAAGTATTCGTACTTGAGGATTTGGGGATGTCCTGCTTACGTGAAGCGGACAGTGGGAGATAAGTTGGATAGTCGATCCAGCTTATGTTATTTTGTAGGGTATCCGAAGAATTCAATCGGATATTATTTCTATTATCCTGCTGAAACAAAGGTGTTTGTTTCAAGGAATGCCACCTTCTTGGAGAAGGAGTTCTTATTGGATAAGAAAGGCGAGATGATGGAACTCGAAGAAATTCGAGAAGAACCCGAAATACAAAATAACGATCCTACAACTCAGGAACCATTGCTGGACACGCCTGTACCTAGAAGATCCGAGAGGACTTCTAGACCTCCTATTCGTTATGGTCTTCTTCTTGAAGGGGATCAAGATGAACCCGATGTTGGATGTGATCCAAGAAACTTCAAGGAAGCAATTTCTGATGCGGATTCAAATTTATGGCTTGAAGCTATGCAGTCGGAAATAGATTCGATGCATACAAACCAAGTTTGGTCTTTAGTAGATCCTCCCGATGGAATTGTTCCAATAGGGTGTAAATGGATCTACAAGAGAAAGCTTGGGCCTGATGGTAAGGTATTGACCTACAAGGCGCGATTGGTGGCGAAAGGTTATACTCAAAGACAAGGAGTTGACTATGATGAAACCTTTTCACCAGTTCAATGTTCAAGTCCATAAGAATCCTTATTGCCATAGCTGCATGGTATGACTATGAGATATGGCAAATGGATGTGAAGACTGCTTTTCTTAATGGAGACATTAAGGAAGAGATCTATATGAAGCAGCCTGAGGGGTTCACATCCGTGGGAAGCGAGCATAAGGTATGCAAGCTTCAGAGATCAATTTATGGTCTAAAACAAGCATCAAGAAGTTGGAACCAAAAATTTGATGAAACAATAAAAGATTTTGGTTTCATCAAGAATCCGGAGGAACCATGGTGTACAAGAAAGTAGTTAAGGATGCTGTGACATTCTTAGTACTTTATGTTGATGATCCTACTCATTGGGAATGATGTAGGGATGTTGCAGTCAACAAAGATATGGTTATCAGGTAGATTCTCGATGAAGGATTTGGGTGAGGCATCCTATATTCTAGGGATACAGATCTATAGAGATAGATCTAAGAGAATGATAGGACTCACTCAATCAACCTACATCGACACCATATTGAAACGGTTTTCAATGGATGGGTCCAAGAGAGGACATCTACCCATGTGTCATGGAGTTTCTCTATCCAAGTCTATGTGTCCCAAGACTGATGAAGAGATAGAGAAAATGACACATGTACCATATGCGTCAGCCATAGGTAGTATCATGTATGGGATGATATCTACCAGACCGGATGTAGCATTTGCTCTGAGTGTCACGAGCAGATATCAAGCTAATCCCGATCAAATGCATTGGAAAGCCGTGAAGGACATTCTTAAGTACTTACGAAGGACTAAGAATATGTTCATGGTATATGGAGGAAGAGAACTAAAATTGGAAGGCTATACCGACTCTAGCTTCCAAAGTAACGTGGATGACTCGAAGTCAACCTCTGGATTTGTGTTCATGCTCAATGGCGGTGCTGTCTCTTGGAAGAGTTCCAAGCAGGACACCACAGCGGATTCCACCACTGAAGCAGAATACATTGCAGCATCAGCTGCTGCTAAAGAGGCCGTTTGGATGAGGAATTTCGTCCAAGATTTGGGCGTCATTCCTGAAGTTGTTGGTCCAGTCCCGGTGTACTGTGACAACACGGGTGCCGTTGCTCAGGCAAAGGAACCAAGGTCTCATCAAAGATCCAAACACGTACTGAGGAAATACCACATCATCCGGGAGATTGTGGAAAGAGGAGACATCACTGTCGAAAGAGTGGCCTCTGCAGACAATATCGCTGATCCACTTACTAAGCCCTTGCCAGGACCATTATTTGACAAACATCGCGAAGCAATGGGTCTACGTAGTATGACTAGTTGGCTATAGGGCAAGTGGGAGATTGAAAGAGTGGGTGCCCAGTGAGCCAACTTGTGGCTAAGGGCTTTGATGACTCTTTGTATAAACAATCTTTTGTTTAATATAATTTACACTTTTATTAATGGCAATGACTTTGTCTTTCTTCATATTGTGATATTGTGATATACTATTGTTGCTTTGATAAAGACCTTGAATATACTATAGTGTATGTAAGATGTGGTAGAACATGGAGATGTCTATCATGAAACACATCTTATAGTCACTGTATATTCTAAACTGTTCCTAGTCGATTGAGCCGTCCGATAATAAGGATAAGGATCGCTCGAGTTTGAGACTAGCATTTGCGATGCAGAGTACCACGTTTCATTGGTAAGGAACATAGAGATGTTCGAAGCATGCAAATGGATATTCATATGATGAATGATCGAACTACCCTATCCGGACTTTCCAAGTGGTTATCACTTATCGAGTGGATAAAGTCCGCGGTTTTGGTTGTACACCATTAGTCCTTATACTTGAGACATTATTGAGACTCTACATGCTAGAACTGTGCTTTGACTCATTTACCGACTCTATTGGGGTCATCAGGTGTCGGGATTGGGTACAGTTACAACACATATAGGAGTCGATGCTTTGTTGTCAAGGATTCACCACATACTTGCGAGTGTGGATATCCTATGTGATCTGAGGAGATATTAGTGTGCGAATCTCTGGCCAGAGTACATGATGTGATTTAAGAAATGGTTTCTTAGTAGCACATGCGATGTCACTATTTGATCTTCAAGATGCATTGCATAGTTATCGAATCTCGAGCGACTCTCGATATACCAATGGTTGTTGATTCGATCGGGATATATGGATGAAGGGACCGTACTGTACGCTAACCAAAATCTATTGGTTCTTGTAGGCACTATCAGTGATACCTAGGGAATCATGGGGCGATGTTGCTAGGCGCTCATACCATGATTCGATGGGCAAGTCGAAAATTGTTGTTCCGAGTCACAAGGAGTTGTGAGCCCACGGCTAGCTGTATCCCTGAACCATTGAGGGTCACACAGTGTAATGGATTTTTAATCCCCGTTGAGATAGTTAAATTTAAGGAGTTAAATTTAATGAACGAAGAAGTTGGACTTCTTATTTAAGAGTAGAGGAGTAAGATTTCCTAAAATGACATAGGGATGGCCATTTTTGGAAATCACTGAATTCGGATTCTATTAAAATTTATCTTGACTTTAAAAGGTGCAGAAATGGTTTCTGTGCACATTGGTGAAATCGGTTTATCAATCGGAGTCACGATGAATTTTATATTAATTTCTGAACATGCGGGCTTTGCTTGTCGGGCTTGAACTTATGACTAATGGGCCCTAAGCTGTTAGTGGCCTACATTATAAATAAGTTATTGCAGTACAGAAATTACACACAACAGGTCACAAAATAATTTTCGAAAACCCTAATTTTATTGATTGTGGCCGCCGCCCCCTCTCCCTCTGCGTGAGAAAAATCCAGCCTGTGATTTTGAATTACAGTCTGGTTTAACGGATCAAATTCGTTAATCTCTTCGTAGAAAACTTCTGATAGATTTTCTAGTGCAATCTATCAGAGGGATTAATATCCGTTCATGGACCTGATTGAAGAACAGTTCGTCCATCAGTTCCAGGGATATAAACAAGAGCAGAGAAATCTGTTGGTGTCCAAAATCTCGATTCGAGATTAAAGGTAAAAATTTTATAATCTTTATTTTTTTTTACACACACAATTTAATCGTAAGGTTGATACCCATTATGGAATCGTTCCATACAAAATTTTAAACTTCCGCTGCACCGGTATCAATCCTAATTGATCTGAACGCCGCATTTTCCAACAACACAGAGTAATGGATTTTTAATCCCCGTTGAGGTAGTTAAATTTTAGAGTTTAAGTTAATGAACAAAGCAGTTGGCATTTTCAATTATGAGTAGAGGAGAAGGATTTTTAAAATGACATAGAGATGGACATTTTTGGAAATCACTGAATTCGGATTCAGAAAAATTTATCTTGACTGTAAAAGGTGCCTATAAATGGTTTCTGTGCACATTGGTGAAATCGGTTTATCAATCGGAGTCACGATGAATTTTTTATTTAAATTCTGAATATGCGGGCTTTGCTTGTCGGGCTTGAACTTATGACTAATGGGCCCTAAGCTGTTAGTGGTTACATATAAATAAGTTAATGCAGTACAGAATAATTAACACAAAACAGGTCACAAAATACTTTTCGAAAATTAGTCTGCGTTTCTTAATGAAGTGGCCGAACTCTCCCTCCCTCTGCTCGGTAAATTCAGTCTGTGAATTTTGAATTACAGTCTGGTTTAACGGATCAAATTCGTTAAATCTCTTCGTAGAAACTTCTGATAGATATTTAGTGCAATCTATGCAGAGGGATTAAATATCCGTTATGGACCTGATTGACGAACAGTTCGTCCATCAGTTCCAGAGAGGGATATACAAAAAGCGCATGAGCAATCTGCTTGGTGTCCAAAATTGCGAATCGAGATGAGGTAAAAATTTTATAATCGTTATTTATTTTATACCACACACAATTTAATCGTAAGGTTGATTACTATTATGGAATGTTTTCATATAAAATTTTTAAACTTCCGCTGCACGGGGTATCAATCCTAATTGATCTGATCGCCCTGCTGTTCTCCAAACAGTGGTATCAGAGAAGGTTGTCGATCAAGCGATTAAATTAATCGATTGTACATAAATTTTTTAAGCCTCGGTTTTTGAAACAAAATAAATATTCTTAAAAACTAAAAAAAAACAAATTTCGGGCAAAAACCCGGGTATGATTGGATCGCTGCCCGGGGAGGGGCAGCGATCGTCGCTGGTTAGGGGCAGCCGTGCTGGGCGGCCCGACACCTATGGGGCGTGGGCAGCCCGGGAATGTCCCGGGCGGCCCGCGGGAAAAAATTAATTTTTTAATTTATTTATTTAAATTTTAATATGTTAAAATTCTATTTTTTGGTCCGATCGAAACTGTCGTTTCTTGATGTATCTCCGAGGCGTCGGATCGATTTGATCGAGTCCGAAAATTTCAATTGAATTTGCGATTTTTGGATAAAATTTTGAATTTTTGGAAAAAATTAAATATTTTTATGTTTAAATTGAATTTAGAAATTAATTATTATTGGTACAATTGATGATAAGATCTGATATTATGGATATATTGAGTAAAATATGATTTTATGTATAAATAAATTGGATTTTCTAGATCAAAATATGATTTTATTTGATTAAAAAAGATAAAATATGATATTGTATAAAAAATAAAGATATTATGTATGAAAATATGATTTTTATCCTTTTAAATTTAAATTGTCATAGCATGTTATCCAATAAACTAATTTTGAATTAAATGTATTATTGGATAAGGATGATCGAATTGCCATGACCATTTTTGTAGGTGTATGTTAGGAATTTACATTAGTTTTTATTGTTGTTGGTTTTATTAATGGGATGGTTTTAGGGCCAATATGACTGTCATATGTAAAAAATGTGGGCTTGGTTTTACTGGCCCGTTCCCACCCCTTAAAAAGATAATCCCTACTTGTCATTGTTATTTATTGTAAATACATTAGATTTTAGTGGGAGATCAAGATATGAAGCCGGTGGTGGGCCCAGCCAGACAATAAAGAAGCAGCACAAATGTACATTGGACGCTCACTGGTAATAGGATTGATTGCATACTGGCATTTATTACCTAGGATTGGACTACGACTCGTGATTGGCAACCACGGGTCCGATTAGAAATGGAATCGATCATCTTATATCATCTGTGATTAATATAGTTGTATGCATGATTTAGACAAACAATTGGAGTTATGAATCCGGCAAGCATTATAAATTTTATAAAATGATGAGACAAATTTATATAATTAAAACTCCTCATTTTAAATATGATTTCAAATTGATATCAAGATAAATAAAGGAAATTTTAATTTGTTTTAATGTTCCTACCTTACATCAACGATAAATGTATGAGTGATACCCGCGGATACGGTCCGGCTTCTATTATTGGGGGGGTCGTTTGTCGGAAAGATGTACATTGGATCGACGATTTGGTAAGTTGGCATGAAACTCCCATGGGATCGGCTCATATTATTGGCGGATTACATGGCGACCGTGCATCACAACTAATATCGAAGGGTCATTTGGACAAGTCACAATAAACGGCGTTATATTATTGGGCCCTTTTTGGACATGAGGTAAAAACGTGGAGGTTTTGGTTTAGAAGCAATTGGGCTCTACCTTTTGAAAATTCTGGTTGGATGATATTATTCAGGACCATAGTTTGTCAATTGGAATCTTCGTTCTCACTAAGGAAAACAGTTTTCGCTTTTCACTAGAGGGTAGTGAAATCGGTTAAAATAGTGGGAGTGAGGATTCATAACATAAATTTCGCCTAATTTCTGTCTAAGTAAATTAATTAAAAACAATCACTGATAATTGAGTTTCCACTCAGTCTTTCATTACAATGCATTCGTAATCCACATGTTCTCGAATACAAAACAAAACTTTCTGGCGCAACTATACGGAAGTGGTTCCATAAAGTTCAGATTGTCCTAAGTTCGGAAAAGATTTTCTAAGTGTTAGAAAAAGGCTTCTCCGAAAACAGCCCCGGCTGATGTAACTGCCGACAAGGTTGGCCGAACTAGAGAAATGGTTGGACCATTGATCTCAAGGCCAATGGTTACATACAAAATATGGACAAGTCTAAACAAGGTTGCCATCACTGCAAGAAACCCGGTGGTATGCGAAACGTAACTACAAGAAATACCTTGAGCGAAGTTGCGGAAAACTGCAAAGGGTAGTTTTACATTGACATCAATGTTTTTCTTTGAAGATATCTCTACTTCTTGGGTAGCTGGATACCAGTATGTAGATCTCATATTTGCCATGAGTTTGCAAAATGATGACAAGAAGTCATAGGCTAAGGATGGGTGAGACCCAGTCAGGACTCGGGAATGGTTCCAGAGTTTAACATCCATAGCTCCTGGGCAATATTTATTTAATTTTGCAGAACGGTTTTACGAACTTTTGATAGATGTTTTTATTTGTTCCAGATTTGATTAAAAACATTAATTCTGTTTCTTTGCTTGATCGAGCTGGTTATTCTTGCAATTTTAGTGAATGGGATTTGCAATATTTACAAGAATGAATGTTTGATTGGACAATGGGACAAACTTGAAAACGATTCATATAACTATAAAACTAAAAGACGTTCCAGTAAATTCATGTTGATAAACCGGCAACAACAAACAAAACGAAAATCGATAGTCAAAACCCGGCAAACTTTTGGCATTGTAGGCTAGGTCACATTTCCTCAAGGAGGATTGAACAAGCTAGTGGGGAGACGGCCTGTTTGATATGTCTGATATTAACTCTCTACCTACTTGTGAATCCTGCCTAAAAGGCAAATGACTAAATCTCCTTATTAGGGGAAACCTGAGCGTAGTCAAAATCTGTTGGATTTGATCCATACAGATGTTTGTGGTCCATTTAGAGTTGTTTGGCAATTTGCCCACACCTACTTCTTAACCTTTACTGATGATTATTCAAGGTACTTATGGGTATTTATATTTAGAAAATATAAGTCTGAAGCATTTGAAAAGTTCAAAGAATTCAAGGCTGAAGTAGGAAAACAAGCTAGGTAATAGTAATAAAGCACTTCTGATCGGATCGAGGTGGAGGATACTTACGTACCGCGTTTTTGTTGACTATCTAAAAGAGAATGGGATTCTTCTTTCAGTGGACTCCTCCTATGACACCACAGCTTGAATGGTGTATCGGAGCGTCGTAATCGAACTTTGTTGGACATGGTTCGATCCATGATGACGCATCACTGAGCTACAACCTTCGTTTTGATGGCTATGGCTTGCAACGGCGATATTGTTATTGTAAACGTACACTAAAGCAGTGGACAAAACACCATCCGAGATTTTGGAATGGCAAAGCTCCTAAGTATTCGTACTTGAGGATTTTGGGGATGTCCTGCTTACGTGAAGCAGACTCAGTTGGGAAGAATAAGTTTGGATAGTCGATCCACTTATGTTATTTTGTAGGGTTATCCGAAGAATTCAATCGGATATTTTTGTCTATTATCCTGCTGAAAAACCAAAACAAAGGTGTTTGTTTCAAGGAATGCCACCTTCTAGGAGCGGAGGTTCGTATTGGATAAGATAGGCGAGAATGATGGAACTCGAAGAAACTTGAGACGAACACGAGATACAAAATAACGACCGTTGACCTCAGGAACCATTACTAGACACGCCTAGGTACCTAGAAGATCCGAGAGGAATTCTAGACCTCCTATTGGATCTGGTCTTCTTACTGAAGGGGATCACGATGAAACGATGTTGGATGTGATCCAAGAAACTTAAAGGATAGCAATTTTCTGATGCGGATTCAAATTTCATGGCTTGAAAGCTATGCAGTCGGAAATAGAATCGATGCATACAAACCAAGTTTGGTCTTTAGTAGATTCTCCCGATGGAATTGTTCCAATAGGGTGTAAAATGAGATCTACAAGAGAAAAGCTTGGGCCTGATGGTAAGGTATTGACCTACAAGGCGCGATTGGTGGCGAAAGGTTATACTCAAAGCCAAGGAGTTGTACTATGATGAAACCTTTTTCACCAGTTGCAATGTTCAAGTCCATAAGAATCTTTTTTGCCATAGCTGTATGGTATCGCTATGAGATATGGCAAATGGATGTGAAGACTGCTTTTCTTAATGGAGACATTAAGGATGAAATCTCTATGAAGCAGCTTGAGGGGTTCAAATTATGGGAAGCTAGCTTAAAGGTATGCAAGTTTCAGAGATCAATTTATGGTCTAACCCAAGCATCAAGAAGTTGGAACCAGAAATTTGATGAAATAATAAAGGGATTTTGGTTTCATCAAGAATCCGGAGGAACCATGCGTGTACAAGAAAGTAGTTAAGGATGCTGTGACATTCTTCGTACTTTATGATTTGATGACATCCGAATCATTGGGAATGATGTAGGGATGTTGCAGTCAACCAAGATATGGTTATCAGGTAGATTCTCGATGAAGGATTTGGGTGAGGCATCCTTTATTAAGGGATACAGATCTATAGGATATAGATCTAAGAGAAATGATAGGACTTCCTCAATCAACCTACATCGACACCATATTGAAACGGTTCTTTTCAAAGGATGGGTCCTAGAGAGGACATCTACCCATGTGCTATCGGAGTTTCTCTATCCAAGTCTATGTGTTAAGACTGAAGAAGAGATAGAGAAAATGAACAACATGTACCATATGCGTAAGCCATAGGTAGTATCATGTATGGGATGATATCTACCAGACCGGATGTAGCATTTGCTCTGCGTGTCACGAGCAGATATCAAGCTTAATCCCGGTTAAATGCATTGGAAAGCCGTGAAGGATTTTTTAATTACTTACGCGACTAAGAATATGTTCATGGTATATGGAGGAAGAGAACTAAACTTGGAAGGTTATACCGACTCTAGGAATCCAAAGTGACGTGTGGAAGACTCGAAGTCAACCTCTGGCTTTGTGTCTACTAGTCAAAGCGGTTGCTGTCTCTTGGAAGAGTTCCAAGCAGGACACCACAGCGGATTCCACCACTGAAGCAGAATACATTGCAGCATCAGCTGCTGCTAAAGAGGCCGTTTGGATGAGGAATTTCGTCCAAGAGTTGGGCGTCATTCCTGAAGTTGTTGGTCCAGTCCCGGTGTACTGTGACAACACGGGTGCCGTTGCTCAGGTAAAGGAACCAAGGGCTCATCAAAGATCCAAACACGTACTGAGGAAATTCCACATCATCCGGGAGATTGTGGAAAGAGGAGACATCACTGTCGAAAGAGTGGCCTCTGCAGACAATATCGCTGATCCACTTACTAAGCCCTTGCCAGGACCATTATTTGACAAACATCGCAAAACAATGGGTCTACGTAGTATGACTAGTTGGCTATAGGGCAAGTGGGAGATTGAAAGAGTGGGTGCCCGGTGAGCCAACTTGTTGCTAAGGGCTTTGATGACTCTTTGTATAAACAATCTTTTGTTTAATATTATTTACACTTTTATTAATGGCAATGACTTTATCTTTCTTCATATTGTTATATTGTGATATACTATTGTTGTTTTGATAAAGACCTTGAATATACTATAGTGTATGTAAGATGTGGTAGAACATGGAGATGTCTATCATGAAACACATCTTATAGTCACTGTATATTCTAAACTGTTCCTAGGTGATTGAGCCGTCCGATAATAAGGATAAGGATCGCTCGAGTTTGAGACTAGCATTTGCGATGCGGAGTACCACGTTTCATTGGTAAGGAACATAGAGATGTTCGAAGCATGCAAATGGATATTCATATGATGAATGATCGAACTACCCTATCCGGACTTTCCAAGTGGTTATCACTTATCGAGTGGATAAAGTCCGCGGTTTTGGTTGTACACCATTAGTCCTTACTACTTGAAACATCATTGAGACTCTATATGCTAGTACTGTGCTTTGACTCGTTTACCGACTCTATTGGGGTCATCAGGTGTCGGGATTGGGTACAGTTACAACACATATAGGAGTCGATGCTTTGTTGTCAAGGATTCACCACATACTTGCGAGTGTGGATATCCTATGCGATCTGAGGAGATATTAGTGTGACAAATCTCTGGCCAGAGTACATGATGTGATTTAAGAAATGGTTTCTTAGTAGCACATGCGATGTCACTATTTGATCTTCAAGATGTATTGCATAGTTATCGAATCTCGAACGACTCTCGATATACCAATTGTTGTTGATTCGATCGGGATATATGGATGAAGGGACTGTACTGTACGCTAACCTAAATTTATTGGTTCTTGTAGGCATCGTATCAGTGATACCTAGTGGAAATCATGGGGCGAAGTATCTAGACGCTCTTACCTATGATTCGATGGGCAAGTCGGAAATTGTTGTTCCGAGTCACAAGGAGTTGTGAGCCCATAACGGCTAGCTGTATCCCCTGAACCATTTAAGGGTCATACAGAGTAATGGATTTTTAATCCCCGTTGTGATAGTTAAATTTAAAGAGTAAAATTTAATGAACGAAGAAGTTTGGACTTCTTATTTAAGAGTAGAGGAGTAAGATTTCCTAAAATGACATAGGGATGGCCATTTGTGGAAATCACTGAATTCGGATTCAAAAAATTTTATCTTGACTTTTAAAGGTGCAAGAAATGGTTTCTGGGCACATTGGTGAAAATCGGTTTATTCAATCGGAGTCACCATGAACTTTTATATTAAATTCTGAACATGCGGGCTTTGCTTGTCGGGCTTGAACTTATAGACTAATGGGCCCTACGCTGTTAGTGGCCTACATTATAAATAAGTTATTGCAGTACAGAAAATACCCACAACAGGTCACTAAAATATTCCAGCCTGTGAATTTTGAATTTCAGTCTGGTTTAACGGATCCAAATACCGTTAATTCCTCTTCGTAGAAACTTTCTGATAGATTTTTTCTATTGCAATCTATCATAGGGATTAATTATCCGTTCGTGGACTCTGATTGCAGAACAGTTTCGACACATCTTTGTCAGGGATATACAACTAGCAGAGAAATCTGTTGGTGTCCAAAATCTCGAATCGAGATTAAAGGAAAAAATATTATAATCGTTATTTACTTTTTACACACACATTATAATCGTAAGGTTGAAACCCATGTATGGAATCGTTTCCATATAAAAATTTTTTTTAAACTTCCGCTGCACCGGGTAACAATCCTGATTGATCTGATCGCACGCGTTCTCCAACAATAGCATAACCCTACGTACAATGCTCAAACCTGACTAGCTTATACCGTGTCCTTGTCGGATGCCAGTGCCGGCAAACCCTTCGTTCGCGGGGCGCTCAACATCAACCTTCCGAACATTACTGAGCGCCCCTACATGGCTCATCTCATACTGATGTACCGTGTACAATATTAAATGCACAAGCTGCAAAATATATTACACACAAATGCAACATATAAGCATGCAAAACCCTCTGGCTATCCACAGTCATAACTTACGAACCTTTCTAAGGCAGACTCCTAGCAGTCCCACTCTAAGGTTTCCAAGCCGATCATCAACTCTACAATGCAATTACCCATGCATCATTAATTAAGGCACTAAGGGTGCGCTTGGTACATGAATGGGAATATTAAGAAGAATGGATAAAATGTAAAAGTATACGAGGACATGTAATACCACCATCCAACAAAACATAGTTGTTTTGTTCATTTTTTACCAATTGGGATAGGCTTTACACAGAAACATAAATTAACAAATATACCTTAAATAATCTCAAAACACAACCGAGATTTTTCGTGTCTTCGAATATTCTTTAATACAGGTGTAAGGTTTCCCATTCACTTGTTCTTCACCAGATCCTATCTCCAGAACCAGGGAAGACAAAAAAAGTAAGATTTGTGCTCGTGGCTTTAGGTTCCTGTAAATCTACAATCTTGCTCGGGGAATTCAAGTGTGATACCAAAGGAAAGCTTCTGGGTTCCTGTACAATTGCCACTCCCGAACAATGGTAAATTTACCAACTCGGTTTAAAATTTAATTGAAAAAAAACATTTGAATTTTTTCTAAGGCCTAAAGTGTAAGTGAAATTCTAGATCTATTGTCAAACTTGTTTAAAATCATAATTTTTTTTGGTTAAAGATTGATTTTGAATAAGGCCTAAAGTGTAATGAAATCTAGATCTATTTCTAATGTGCAGACTCGTTTTAAATCTATATTTTTTTTGGTTTAATAATTCAGTTTGAATAAGTCTTGATTTTTCTACGTCGATCTCAATGCATAATTTTAAGCAATGCAGCGAAAGTACTACTTGGTTTTCGTTGGACGGAATCCTGTAATATACAATAAATGGTACGACACAAACGCTGAAGTTTGGGGATATCCCGGGGCTTGTTACCAAGGTTTTATCAACAGGAGAGATGCTGAGGAAGCTTTTGAAGAATATTGTAGGAAAGACTCTGCTGGACCAACAATTTCGATGCCTACCACTTCCAATCTCAAGGTCAAGTAGCAACGAAAGTAAGGGTTGTAAGGATTTCGACCTTTTATTGAAGCTGTATCAGACTTAGCTTGTGAAACCCGCAACTTCGCAAATACAATTGATAAGAATGCCGACAAGATCTCCATGTTAATGAAGCAATTGGAAAAAGTCTGATCCATAAACAAATCATTGCTTTTGTTTAAGACTGACCTTATTATTCGTGTGTTTATTTTGAAGTTGCATATCGAACAAACATGGTTTGTATTACTTAAATGTCAGTGTATTTTTGTTAATTTTAATGTGTCTTGATGTGGTACTGAAATTGTGTTCCATTAATTTCAAGAGCTACTAACTTTTATGTAACTAAGATAATATGGAAGTTTAAACATTCGTGGTAATTAGTCGGTAATCGATAATTTTGTTGAAACACGTCGTTATTATATTGGATTTGGATGATTGTATTCTACAGATTGAGATAAAACTTGCTGCCTTCCAATTAAAAAATTCTCTGGAGCACGGTTACAATTGAGATAATGCGAATGTACAACTACTTTGAATATTAATTAATAAGGCTGCCTAGATCCATAATCATATGATCTCCAAATATTGTGATTGATTTTGCACGATATGTTTTAATAGATGTTGCAGATTAGCCACAGGTCACACTTGAGATGAATGGAAGTTTACTAGATTAAATGTGACATGTAAATTCCGTAACTTCTCAATTTTTTTATCACAATGTTTGATATAGAATTTAAACGTTCATTAAAAGAAGCAATTAATGTGTGATAATCTACTACATTCTGATACCAACACCCCTTCTATTAATTTCACACCTTTTAACTGATTTGACATGCATATCTCCAAACTCATAATAATATCTTGATGATTGACTTGTATTTACTACAAGTTGTTGGGTAGCTTAACTCAACTATCTCATATGCATTTATAAAATAAGCGAGGATATTGTGCTCTACATTATGTGTTAGTATAAAAAGCAACACATATACTCACATTCTCTGTCCTAGACTTGAATTCAATCATGTCTGTGAGTACCAAGGGATGTACAGAAGTCTTCTCTAGTTAGGTAGCGCATACAACATTCCGATGGTTAATCTGAGCTCCGATGATGAGTAACACAACGTCAACGGACAAAAGTCAAAAAACCAACTGAAATCAAAGAAAAGTGCATGTTTTCGAACCAGCATGCAAAGAAGGTAATATTAGGAAGAAGAACTGAATTCTTATCATCCATCGCTTCCGACACTACATGACGAGAAAGAAGACTTACTTGCCACTGGACCGCTACTTCCTAGTATGAAAAGAAATGATTATTGTTTCAAAAATGTGGAGGGAGAAGGCAAGAAACCAGTTGAGGTGATTGATCTTACCGATGAAAAAGTGGCTAGGGTATTATGAATGTATTTTAGTTTATACTCTTGCCCCACCTTTTTTGAGTCTTTGTCATTCTATTGTACTTGACAGACTTTTTGGTTATGTTTAGTGGGGAAGAGTTATGTGTATGCTTTGAATTTGGATGACCTTTTTGGGTTGTGTTCGAAGGTTTATATGTAAACCAATGAAAAATCAGTTACTATTGTCATTTGCTTACCTATGCCTACTTTTCATTAACCAATGCACTCACGTGCATTGGTGGAATCAAACGAGGGACTAAACTAAAGCCTGAGGCATAAAGCTGTGTGATTTAATTGGTCTAACCTGTATATGCGTGTGGCACGGGAGATGAATGATGGAGAGAATGGTAATTATTGAAAATATAGTCTCCATGGAAGAATTTGTGCATTGTATAATAAAGGGGCTCTGAAATGGCTATGTCAAGTTCTATGGCTGAAGTGATGCCTCTCTGGTTCCATAGAGGCATTGTTTTCAAAGATTGGAAACATGTAAATAACCAAAGTAGCCACCATAGCTTGAAGTAAGATAAAATTATCCCTGATTCCACCAAGAAAAATTTCGACAGATCAAACAAAATATTGTTATGTTACAAGTTTAGTGATCATAGTGAACAATTCCAGTGATGCAATCATGGATACGAACTATCAATATTGTTGTTTTTGGTGCTAGCTCCAGCGATCATATTGGTAAAAATATCAATACAAACGAGTCCACGAAGGCATCATGAAAAGCATTACTGGAGCTAGTAAAACTTTGGAGCAATCTTAATTATCATTTATCCAATGAACCCGATCCTTACTTCTTTTGACAATCCACTGTGACAGATTCGTAGGTCACAAAATTGAGCATGTAAGGTAAGGCCACAAAATCATGAGAGTTTCCAATAAATAATTGATCATATCTCTGTGTACTAATCATTTTATATGCTACTAATTTGGAAACAAATATGACAGATTCTTAGGTTGCCTGTCGTGAGGGGAATAAGTATTGGAATAGAGTTTAGAGGGCCAAGAATTGATAATCGGCAAGGGAAAACAAATAATAGCCAATCACAATTATTTGCCAATGTTGCAGCATCATGAGGATTCCCACAGACACAAAATCAGCATTAACAATACATTGCAAATCAAAATTAAGTTATACACTAGTTTACCCACTTTAACTCAACCAAAATGACTATAACGAGACAATGAGCCAGTGAATAACCTTCAAAAACAATAGTACCAAAGTTTCGTAGAGATACTAGTCTCTTAATCACCTTGTAAAAACCTTTTCACCAAGCATATCCTCCTTTCTCACCAAGACGCTTAAACAGTGCCAATTCGTCATGGCTTTTGAACAGCAACTGAGCTGCACGCACTTGCTCTTCTTCATTCAGCTCAGTTAACCCTTGTAGACCTTCTAAAACCATATCTTGTGCATCCGAAATCTTCTCCTCGGCTGCCATTTCCTTAATCAAAGCTGACATTGTATCTTTTGTGATATGCGCAAAGTTGTTGATTGCCTTGACTATGGACTCATCAACGTCATTCACTTTTGTCCTTTTGTTTCTCTTGAAGTTGTTGCGGAAATTGGTTTTGACAGCGGAGTCTCAGTTTCCGAAATTGAGTCCCTTGAGACTTCTAACACAGGGGCTGTTGGAGTATCGACTCGGATGGACTCGTTGGTGACAGGTTCATCTGGAAGTTTAAATACGTCGAACAATGCATTGTCATAGTTCAAGCGTTGGTCTCCAGCAGCACAATCATTTCCAAAGATTTCACACCAATCATGAAAATGTATCCACTGCTTGTGTCTCATAGTTCGTAAACTTTGATCTCCCTACGATAATATAGTACGTATTAAACATTATGGTTTACCAAAAGGGGCCAATAACAAGGTGAGTGTGTATACCTTAATGATGTCTTCCCACGTCTTCTGTAGCATCAATTGTATGCTCAGCATCATTCCATCCAACACCACTCCTTGTCAAGATAGTCACCAAAGTGCTGTACGTTTTCTTCCAAACATGGATTTTGGAATTGATATGGGGAATGCCATGTAAGTTACATCCACGAATTTCAGTCTGCATTGCAGTCTCAAGTAAACTTAAATAACCGGATCTGAATCCGTTATCGCTTTTCCAACCCTTACTGATGACTTCTTTCAAAGCATGGATCAGAACCTCTTCCTCACGTGCGCTCCAAATTTTTCGCGTTTTTTCAGGTTTCTTCGCACTTCCATTGACACTTCCAGAAGTTGCGTTGCTGTACATTTCTAACAGATGATTGATCTGGAACAACATTACTGTAGCAGACAAAACATTAAAACTGAAAATTCAATATTAAAACATAACACAGTACATAGGCTCAATATAATAAAAAAATTATACACATATTTCCAAAACAACTTGCTACAACAGCCAATAATTTTAAATATTGATATCAATCCAAACAGATACGGTAAATACTCTTCGAAAACAGCCAAGTTACTAAGGTCTTTAAGCACAATCTAGACAAGTTATTAAAATAGGTAATTCATTAGTTGTTTGCATTCCCACATTGACGAGGCAAAATCCTCTCTCCATGCATCCCCACGAGTTTGATGTCTGGAGAAACTGATTATAAACTCATTTTTGTGATATCGTTGACTGGGCTCTACCCAATACTTCTTCAAATTCTTCCATAGGATCATTCAGGCATTTGTGATCGGATGATATTGTGGCAGCTAGATAACAAGCGAGAAATTATTCGGGTCTGCACTTTAAATTGGATTGAACGATGGGATTCGAAGGAATTCGCCCATCTCTTCTTCAGTAGGACCAAACGCTCTTTCGATTACATTACGAGCGTGTGGTGTGTCTCCATATTGTAAAGATCCTTGTAGTTTTGTGGTCCCATAAGCATGTTTGCCCCATGTACGTCCCTATGATATCTAACTCGTCGGACACGGAGTCAAAAATCCTTCCTGTTTGCATAGCCCATTATCACATAGGTAATAAGAACCTGCATTAATTTCATAACTGTTAAAGTACGCATGTTAAGAAATATATGGCCAAGTAGAAACATTAAATAAATAACATACACTAGTTAATTCATACCTCTTGGAACTTTGATTCTTTCCATCTCCAGTGAGTGCATCTCTTAAATACCCGTGCTCTGCTACTGAGCCATCCCAAGCCCAGTAAAAGCATATATAAAGTTCAGGTTGATGTCATCATACACCCAGTAAGCTTCACCGCAATAGTACCTTTTCTTGTTCTATATTTTGCTCTATCTTGGCAGGGTACATGTACGGCAATATGTGTACCTCGATCTAGTGTCTCCATAAACACCTCCTACAGCAAGTGAGAACAAAATATTCCTCAAGTACGGTGTTACACTTCTAATGCATGCTGATCGACAGTACTGCACTTTCTTATAACATGTTTACAAAGTAATAAAAGTACCTTAAAACCATTTACAGGTCTCATTTGGACAATTTTCATCAAATAGGAGTAGACTTCACAAGATGTAGTTGGGGTTGTAACTTCAGCACTCACTTGCAATTACATTCATGAAAATGTGCAATAACGGTCTGTCCACTACGTTTATTAGTCATGTCCAGTTACACCGGTTTTTTTTATGATGCATCAATATAGACAAAAAACATAGCTACGTTTCCTTCAACACGTTACATATCTTGAATCAACTACGCCTCCAACGTTAGATCACTAGATTAACATAGAAGTGCAAATGCATTGCGATTCATTCTCAGATTAACAAACACATTGGACATCTCCAGCGTCAATGATCCTATGCAAATTGACGCTCATTCTTGGGCATTTATTCTTCCTGTCATTGTGTAAGAAGCTGTTGGTCTGCGACGGCCACTGAGTGGCCAGCTCCAACTTTCTTCGACGATGTCGTATTAAAAAGACATTTTCATCAAATACATTCGACACAAGTCGTTTGGTGTACCATTAACAAGCTACGGGCATGGTTTTTCCTACGTTTTTCTGTCAATCTTGCAAGTTTACTGAAAAAAAAATCAAAAGCATTCTGTTTTGTACAATCATTATATTGGCAATTGATTGCGTAACGAAAAAAATCACGACTCAGTCCATATCTTCAAAAAACGAACAATATATAACTTCCTATTCGAATGAGCATTAAAGCGCAAACATTCAGGTGGCAAGTACGCAAAAAAACATTGATGAAATGACGTACATTCAAATATCAAAATCTCTTGAAAAAATAATGTTGTCCTATATATTATTACTCTTGAGTTCAATTATACTAAACGACACACAAAAAACAATGAATCAAGTTCAAACCAACACATTACTTATCTCTACTGTTATAAATTTCAGTACCTGTGAACTGCAGAAAACGAATGTGATTCTGAATTGTTTTTTTTTAGCAACGATGATTCTGTGGGACTATGCTCAACCATGGGGAATGGTTTTTGAGTTGGAAAAATGTTTACCGGATTAACCACCGTAGGAATACTACATGAACACAAAAATTTATATTGAGGCTCGTAAAAACTCAAAAAAAAGTATACGAGTAACATGGAAAGATGGAAAAAAAAACGTAAAGTTAAAATCTGGAAGTCGAGGAAGCTACCTCGTTCATCTGTAGAGACATCTACGTATCTGGACTTCTCAGTGTGAATGTGTCCAGATCTAGATCTGGTTCTCCTGTGTACATAATAAGACAACGGGGAAATGGGGAAAGAGAAGCAAAATTTATTAGGGCCATGGGGGTATTAATGGTAATTGTGCTCAACACAATCTCAAACACGGTTCATAAAAGTTTCTAAATACCTTTCTCAAGCACGGTGGATTTGTTATGTTCCTTCTATTTCACTGCTCTAGCGAGCCAATTAATACGGGGCCCTTTGGTTATCAGGAGGAAGTAGGGGGGAAAAGACTGTACTCAAACGGGAAGTTTATTTATTTGATTCCTACACTAATACCCCCTACCAAACAGGAGCCTATAAGTTCTTATAACTAAGCTATTGCCATACTCTCTAAATATTTTTAGGAAGTTAAAAGAATATACCTGGTCCGTCTGTTAGTCATTTGCTGTCGCACTGCCTCAAAACTACGCCACAGCTCCGCTACGATGCCTGGATTCGCTATTGACACTTTCGGATTCTTGATTAGGACGCCTAGATCTCCCTAGATCTGAGTTAGAAGGCTAACCAGAATTGAGAGAGAAAAAGGAGAGGTGCGAGTTGTGGAATAATATGATATTTCGGACCCCTATTTTATAGGCAAAAGTTCGGAGCCTCCGATACTCGACTTCGGATCCTCCAAACTGGTTCCTGATTCCTCGGTTCCTGACTTCGAAGCCTCACGTTCCTTATTCGGAGGTCTCCGTTCACTGACTTCGGATCCCCCCGAATGTCCACTATCGCAGATTTCGTACCACCAATGACGCATTATCTTCGGGAGCCTTTTTGATCCCGTTTGGGATCCTCCGATCCAAGGTCGGAAGCCCTCCGAAACCATCCGAACCACCTCGGAAACATTCCCGGCCTATTTTTGAGTGTCCATGAATCCATTTCTGGAATCCTGTTAACCCATTTGAAGTTTCCTTAATCAAGTTTTACTAAATATAAACATGATCAATTACTTATTAATCGTTAATTCTGGATATGGGGTCACTAAATTCCTCCCCCCCCCTAAAAAGATTTCGTCCATCGAAAAATCTAGCTTGGGAACCTCGAGAAAGTTTTTACTAGAAACCTTGCTTGTAGCCCGTACCCCCAGAATTAGTGAGTGATAATTGTTATTTAATCCAATAATCATGTTAGTTTTTAGATTAAACATGGATTAAGGGGACTTCTAATGGATTAGCGGCAGTACAGGAACATATTACCCAGAATGATCAAAAATGGTCTGGAGGGTCAGGATGATCTCGGACGCAAAAGTACGAGGACATCGGACGCAACAATTTGTTTTGCCTATCAGGAATGTGTCATTGCTTACGCACTTGATGGGAAATTCGGAAGCAACGAAGGGAGAACGGTAAAGACAACGTTCGTCGGACGAACGGAACCGCAACGATGGAGGAACGGACGTTTCGTTCCGTTGTCTATAAATATGGGGGAGGTGCCAGGATTCACTTTACAGACGCACCTAATCACCTCTTTTTCTCTATATTCCTTTGACTTCCAGCTTAGATTCTAGGGCATTCTAGGCGTCCCCATTGGGAATCCGGAAGTTGACATTAGCGATCCAAGGCGTCGTAGCAGAGCTGTGGCCTTAGTTTTGAGGGAAAAGCGGACAAGCAACGGACTGACGACGGACGTTGGTTATTGCTTTTGCTTCCTAAAAAATATTTAGGAGTATGCAATAGCTTAGTTAAGGCTTTTAGAATACTTTAATGATATTAGTATTCATTCTGGCCATTTGTAGTCGCGGATTTTAGGCGTTATAGACCTAGAGCTGGTTGGAGCGCCCTAGTATTGGAGATACGAAAAGTACTGTTCGCAGATATCCTGACTGAGTATGTATGTATTATTTTGACCTTCATGATTTTATATGACATGATTTTATGCTGCATACACATGCATCTTGATCTATTCTCTTTTGAGATGTCTGTTAGTAGGGTTCTACCCTATCCTAGTTAATGGATGGACTTCCATCGATTTGGGTCCGGCGTATCCACTAGTATTTTGGTATGTGAGCCAACCTCCTTAAAGTGGATGGTCACAGCGTGCTACATACCTAGGGCAACTGGTTGCTGTCTTTGTTATCCGATTCTTGGCTTCTAGTCAGTAGGCTGTACACTTGCATTCATGTATACTCATACTCTCGTTTAACTGAAAATTTTATGCTCACTCGTTTCTCTATGTTTCTGGACACCCTATATAACACATGGGGCAGGTTTTGCAATTGGATGGAGACGGGTGGATCCAAGAGGGGCCTTAGGCACGTGGATTGGCCAATTGGAGCTTCGCCTAGGGTTTATTCGTTTTGTATTGGGGTTGATACAGCGTTCTACTTTCGGTTGGTATAACTATTTGGATATTTGCAGATTCCTTCTCCTTGGGATTGTATTTAATGTTTATTGTTTTCCGAATCTTTTGATTGCATGCCTAAGTCCTATTTAGTAGGTGATCTCGGTAAGGGGTCACTACATTTATGGTTTCAGAGCTTGCATAGTATTCTTGGGATTTTAGATTCTGCATAAGGTAACCGTGAGATTAATTTTGTAGATGGCAGCAGATCAGTGATAGTTCCAGAGTAGCCATGGTAGTGGAGGTGGACGTTGGGGCAAGATGCTGACCGGAAGCTTCGTCGGTGAACGCCATCATCGTCGCCATGATGATCAGTGTTACACGTGTGCGCCGATTCTTTACAAATGGTTCCTAAGCCTTTGGTTTGGAGGGCGATTCTCCGGAGGTTGCGGATGCGGAGAAGAACTGGCTAGATCGTATGGAGATGACTTTTCAGAACGTTTCATTGTACTGTAGGAGTTAGAAGATGGGAGGACGCTTGGTTATCTTCTGGCATGGGCGAGCAACAGGAAGGAAAGTGGTTGAGATTCACTTCTGCACCCTTTGTTGCGGCGAGAGGAGGTTGCCACTTGAGGCCCCGAGTTCCGTCACAGCTTTTCAGAAGCTGTATTTTCCTCCTGCACTCCATCAGATGAAGGGCAGGTCGAGTTACTGACTCTGCGTCAGGGAGCCCAGGTCTATTGATGTGTGAGTATCAGCTAGAAGGTTCTTCGATCTGTTATCCTATTGCCCCGCGATTGCTGAACAACTCTGAGATGATAGTACAATCTACTTCCTTTCATGGGCCTTTAACCCGGCAGATTCATGTACCGTTTTGGCAGGTCGGTGAACTTGATATGACCTACGAGGGTTTGGTGAGCCGTTTGTCACCAGGCAGGACAGTTAAGGCATTCATCGGCGTAACAGAGTCTTTCTCTCAGTCTAGGGCGGTGGTACTACTGGAGTTCTTTAGGGTCCCCAATGATCAGTCTTTCAAGAAGTCCGGATTCTAATTCTTCATCCTCTGGTTCCGTTTTCCGCTTTGGTTTGTTGTTTGTTTTTGGGAAAAGAAGGAGACGTGTGGACCATTGCGGGAAGAACCTTCTCCTCGACCTACAGATGCCGTAAATCTTCTAAAGCTTGTTTTCGTTGTGGAGATGATGGGTCATCTCCGGAGGGATTGTCCATTTATCCTGGTGGAGGCGGGGTTCTGGTTTCAGGATACGGGTTTCTCAGGGCCCACCATTCAGTAGAGGTCACAGGGACAGACATGCTGGGAGTTCTCACTTGAAGCCGCGACGGGCTTCTGGCTTGGTGTTTGCCTATGATGGCACGATCAGGCAGTGGAGGAGAATGAGAAGGTCATCGCAGGTAACGCATTTCTGTTTTATGGTATACCTGCTCTTGTACTTATGACCTACTGGTGCATCTCATTCCTTCATTTCTGGCACGTTTTGTTAAGAGGCATAAGTTACCTTGCATTGCACTAGGACGTAGAGTAGTTTCTCCGTTTCTACTCCGACGGGCCAATCTGCTTTGGCTAAGCGTCTAGTGATGGGTTTCCCTTTAGAGTTCGAAGGGAACATTCTGACTAGCGAATCTCATGGTTCTTGCGATGGATGACTTTGATTGGTATTCTAGGGTATAGATATGTTGACTACACTATCGAGCTTCAGTGGACTGCTATCAGAGATTAGTACTCTTTCATTCGGATGGGAGTGTATAGCTGGTTTTTTTATGGTGAGGGAGCGTGACCCCCTGATTGCCCTTGTTATCTCAAGCTTTTGAGAGCCTGTCGAGCTCTAGAGTTTGGCGGGGGAAGGTTACCTCATATATGCAGTTGATTCTGGTCCGCTAGAGAGCATTGGGATTAGAGAGTATTCCGGGTTGTGAATGAATTCCCAGATTGTATTTCCTGATGAGATTCTGGGTTTTCCTCTTGATTGCTAGGGAAGTCGGAGTTAGGCATAGACGTTGATGCGGGGTGTACTTCGGACTATTTCCTCGAGCACCGTAGTCGTTTGGCTTCCGTCAGAGATGCCGAGAGTTGAAGAATCAGTTATAGGATCTTTTGGACAAGGGGGGTACATTCGTCCTAGTGTAATCTCCTTGGAGAGCTCCTGGTTCTCTTTGTAAAGAAGAAGGATGGATCTATGCGGTTGTGGCATTTGACTATCGGTAGCTGAAACCGAGTTACTGTGAAGATCATGTATTTACCTTTGCCTTTGTATCGAACGGACTTGTTTGATCAGCTTGCAGGCGTACTTTCGGTTTACCTCCATAGATTGTCTTGAGATCTGGGGTATCATCAGATGAGAGTCCGAGGGATCAGGACATAGCCAAGATATGCATTTTTCCGTACTCGGCTATGGGCCATTACGTGTTTCTTGTGGATGCCTTTTGGGTTTGGTCTAATGCGCCGACTATATTTATGGATCTGATGAACCGCGTTTTCACGGGAGTTTCTAGAAACCCCACAAGTTTATCGTGGCTTTTCATTGACGACATCTCTGGTGTAAGTCGCGTAGATGCGGACCGAACATGTTTTCATCACTTTCGGTTTAGTACTGCAGGACTCTTCGGGATGAGCAGTTGTACGCTAAACTGGAGTAAAAAAAAGTTGTGAGTTTTGGATGGGATCGAGTGGTCTTTCCGTGGCCACATCTATCCCTAGGGAGGGTTTTTTACTGTTGGATCCTAGCAAGTTCGAGGCTGTGTGTAAGGCCCTGAAATTAATTATTTCGTTTTATTAGCAGAGTTAGACGTTCGATTATTATATATTTAGTAATTAGAGGGAGGAATTAATTGAGCCGGGATTGATTGATTGATTTAATTTGGAGTTTCTCAGGGACCGAAATTGCAAATAGGGGCTGTTGACTAGTCTTTGCGGGAGTTATTATTATTATTAATCCATCACCATCACTCATCCATTCTCTCCTTCCTCCTCTCTCCCGTGCGACCGTGAAACCGAGTAGCCCCAAATGGATGGGCTTTTCAAGATTCTTCTTCCTCTGATTCGCACGATCCGACCGGTCAGATTTTAGTTTTGAGTTGAGATTCACGATCACCGCAACGAAGGCGTCAGTTTTGACGTAAGTTTTGCTAACGATCCATGAACATTGATTTTTTTTTCGGGTTTTCAGAATTTGAATAATTTTCGAGTTATGTTGTTCTTGAGCATAGCATAGACCGTGTATTCAGAAGTCGGTTACGAGGGGAAAAAGATCAAAGTTTGGAATTTTATATGATTTTTGGAGCTTATAATTTTGGAAATGCGGGTCTTGTGATTTTGGTTGGATTTGGTTGTTTTTTGTTGTGTTTAGGTAGATGGGTTTGAGTTGTATTGGATGAATGACTGTTGAGGCTTGAAAATTTTGGTTTGACCGTTTTATAGCCGTTATTGTACGTGTTCCTTACCCGGATCACTTAAATAAACTGAATCTTAGGCATTGCAATTAACTTAATGAAAAATAGATATCAGAAATAATCTTGCGAAAACCAATATAAATTAATAATACTCAATCCCAAGGAATAGGAATCTGTAATCTTATCCAATTTTATTACAACCAAATCGAATCGCTGTATCAACCCCAAAACAACAGAACATAAAAAATAGATGAAGCTCATGCTGGCCCTCAACCACTGCCTAGCCTTCTCTAGGAATCCCCCCCAGCACTCGTCCAATCGCCCAAAACTTGCCCCAAGGAATTGGGTGTCACAAAAACACAGAGTACGAGACGTGAGAAATAAAACGCTCAGCATGAGAGTATGAGTATACATGCATGCAAGGTGAACTACCCTATAAACTCAAGGTCCAAGGATTCAGATATCAGATGATAGACCGGGTCCTGGTATGTATGCACGCTGTGCCGTCGCTTCAGGAGGTGGCTCCCACTTAACCATAATACAAGTGGATATGCGGATCCCAAATCGATGGAAGTCCAACCACTAACAGGATAGGGAAAAACCCTACTAACAGACATTCTCGGGAAGGAGATAGCTCAGTCCAGTATGCAAATGCGAATTCATACATAAATCAATGACTTTATAAATCTTGCCAGTCACATCTAATACATGACAGACTCGCAAGTCAGGATTATCTCGAACAGTACTTCCGTACCTTCAAAATCAGTGCAAGCTTCTACCAAACTTCTAGGGTCCATGACCTATAGTCTGCTATACACTGCCAAATGACATTACTATTCTTTTATAGCGCTCTAAAACGCCCTCTAACTAAGCTAAAGCATACTCCTAAATATTTTTAGGGAAGCAAATAGCTATACCTTCGTCCGTTCGTTCGCCCTTTTGGATGCCGATGCCTCCAGAACTTGGGTACAACTCCGCTATGATTATTCGAACGCTCGACGACTCCAGGGGCCAAAGCCTTAAGGAAGGCTATAGAACAACTCGAATACGGACTAGAGTAGAGAGGAAATCCGGAAATTTGCAATTGGAAAAATTAATTCTCGGCCTTCTATTTATAGACAACGATCGGAACCTCCGATCCTCGATCGGAATGTTGAACCTCGCTCGGAAATGTCCGATCCTGCCATCGGCGCTTCCGAAGATCCTGATCTGCCCCGTGTCAAAATATCACTTGTTGACTTCGGATAGGGGGTGATCGGAGATTCCGATCTTGCCACACGTCATGCCTGACGTAATACCATCGGAGCTTCCGATCCACCTTCGGTGCTTTCGATCCTGTATCGGAGCTTCCGTAATCAACCTTCGGAGCTTCCCGAACTCTACCCATGTAATTATGATTAATCCCTTAATTACTGATTGTGGTTACGGGCTACTACATTCTCCCCCACTTAATATATTTCGTCCGCGTTTCAGATCTTAAGTACTGAATGAAATACAGGAAATCTGAAACCATGCTTTTATTCAAATCAAAACGTTTACAGAGTTGTGCAACTGAATACAAATTATGAATGAAATCAAAACATCTCAGGATGGTCTTCACGCATCCTGTCCTCAAGCTCCCAAAGTAGCTTCCTCAGTGCCTCGGCGCCTGCCACTGAACTAAAACTAGAGGTTGACTTTGTTCCGCAAAACCTTATCCTTATAATCCAGGATACGAATAGGTTTCTCAACATAAGTCACATCCTTGTTCACCTGAAACTCAGGACCACTGACGAATATGAGATTCATCCGCCAACATACCGTCGCAACAGAGTTACGTGGATACACGTCGTGATTACTGGATAGTTGTGGTGGAATAGCTTGTCGATAAGCCAAATCGCCAATGCTCTCCAAGATCTCAAACGGACCGAATAAACCTGGGCGGAGAAGGGAAAAACTTGCCCCACTTAAGGCCAAATATGAGAATCTTGCGGAAAGGTGACACTCTCAGAAACACTTTCTCCCCGACATCGAATTGCAAAGTCCTATGCTTGATATTTGCATAGCTGGCCTGACGATCCTGTGCAGTCTTAATCCGTTTCTTGATTCATGATCGACAAAGTCTACCGGCCTGCTGGAAAAGCTCCGGTCCCTTCAGCTTGTCTCTCCCCCACTTTTTCCAGGAAGAGTGGAAGTACGACATACGGTCGCCCATACAACGCCTCAAAAGGTTGCCATCACAATACTAGTATGATAGCTGTTGTTTGTTACGCGAACTCGATCAACGGCAAAATTGAAATGACCAGGTTGTTTGGAACCAAAATCCATGACTGCACGCTCTAAGCATATCCTCCAAAGTACGGATTGTGCGCTCTGCTGACCATCATGTTGGAGAACGCGGCGATCAGATCAATCAGGATCTGATACCCGGTGCAGCGAGAAGTTTTAAAAATTTTATATGGAACGATTCCATAATGGGTATCAAAACCTTACGAATTAAATTGATTTTGTGTGTATTAAAAATTAACTAAACAATTATAAATTTTTACCTTCAATATCGAATCGAGATTATTGGACACCAAACAGATTGTTCTGCTCTTGTTGTATCATCCCTGAAATGTGATGGACGAACTGTTCTTCAATCAGGTCTCACGAACGGGTTATTAATTCCCTCTGATAGATTGCACTAGAAAATCTATCAGTAGTTTTTACGATGAGATTAACGAATTTGATCCGTTTTAAACCAGTCTGTAATACAAAATTCACAGACTGGATTTTGCCGAGTCAGAAGGGGGGAAGGGGGGGCGGCCAACTACTGAGAGGGGAAAATCACTAGGTGTTCAAAAAGAGGTGACCTGTTCTATGTAATTTTTGTGGACTGCAATAAGTATTTTATAATGTCGGCCGCTAAACAGCTTAGGGCCCATTAGTCATAAGTTCAAGCGCGACAAGCAAAGCCCGCGTGTTCAGAAATTAATATAAAATATCATCATGACTCCGATTGATAAACCGATTTCACCAATGTGCACAGATAACCATTTCTGCACCTGTTAATGTCAAGATAAATTTTTCTGAATCCGAATTCAGTGATTTCCAATTTATGTCCATCCCTATGTCATTTTAGGAAAATTACATATCCTCTACTCATAATTAAGAAGTTCCAACATCTCTGTTCAATTAAATTTAACGCTTTAATTTTTTAACTATCTCAACGGGGGATTAAACATCCAGTACTCTGTGTGACCCTCAATGGTTCAGGGATACAGCTAGCCGTGGGCTCCAAACTCCTTGTGACTCGGAACTACAATTTTTCGACTTGCCCATCGAATCATGGTAAGAGCGTCTAGCAATCATCGCCCCATGATTCCCTAGGTATCACTGATAGTGCCTAACAAGAACCAATAGATTTTGGTTAGCGTACAGTACGGTCCCTTCATCCATATATCCCGATCGAATCAACAACCATTGGTATATTGAGAGTCGTTCGAGATTCGATAACTATGCAATACATCTTGAAGATCAAATAGTGACATCGCATGTGTTACTAAGAAACCATTTCTTAAAACACATCATGTACTCTGGCCAGAGATTCGTCACACTAATATCTCCTCAGATCGCATAGGATATCCACACTCGCAAGTATGTGGTGAATCCTTGACAACAAAGCATCGACTCCTATATGTGTTGTAAATGTACCCAATCCCGACACCTGATGACCCCAATAGAGTCGGTAAACGAGTCAAAGCACAGTACTAGCATATAGAGTCTCAATGATGTTTCAAGTAGTAAGGACTAATGGTGTACAACCAAAACCGCGGACTTTATCCACTCGATAAGTGATAACCATTTGGAAAGTCCGGATAGGATAGTTCGATCATTCATCGTATGAATATCCATTTGCATGCTTCGAACATCTCTATGTTCCTTACCAATGAAACGTGGTACTTTGCATCGCAAATGCTAGTCTCAAACTCGAGCGATCCTTATCCTTATTATCGGACGGCTCAATTGACTAGGAACAATTTAGAATATACAGTGACTATAAGATGTGTTTCA